>NW_027195041.1:125000-160000 GCF_038502225.1 Cherax quadricarinatus
GATTACTCCATTCGACTGAATGTACAGCAAAGCATGCAACCATATGACCTGTCTTTGTAGTACTCATTTGTGCTTTATAGTTATCTGTTTACAATAATGTTTTATCACTTATTTCATCATTACTTAGTTAATCTTAAGTTAATTTTAAGCCAGCCCATAATGCTATGCATATAAGTGGCTTTGGCATGCTGCTCTTACCTGTATTTTTTTGTACCTCTGTATGTATGCTAAAATTACTAAATAAATAAATAAATAAAGTTACAACTTGCCGAGTCAACAACAACAGGTTTTCTTGAAGCTTAATAAGTGCGTCATGAGGACGTGTCCAGTGATGGTGTCGACCGGCGACTCTGGGCAGGAAAATGACCACAAAATCGTCATTAATGCTGCAGGCAAGAGTATACCAAGTGTTTTGTGTTGCAAGATACCATGGTGATGCTGACACAGCATCACTATGGTATCTTGCAAGTCAAGGACCCCAGTGGAAATAAGCCACTTTGATTGTTTTGAGTTGGTGGGTAATTTACGTATTTCCCGAGTTATTTCCTGAAGTTTCCATTTGCTTCTGTAGCTTCCATTGGCGTCCTTGAATTTCTATTTGGGTCCTTGAACTTCCATTTGGGACCTTGAATTTCTATTTGGGTCCTTGAATTTCCATTTGGGCCCTTGAATTTCCATTTGGGTCCTTGAATTTCCATTTGGGCCCTTGAATTTCCATTTGGGCCCTTGAATTTTAATTTTGGCCCTTGAATTTTTATTTGGGTCCTTGAATTTCAATTTGGGTCCTTGAATTTCCATTTGGGCCCTTGAATTTTCATTTGGGCCCTTGAATTTCCATTTGGGCCCTTGAATTTCCATTTGGGCCCTTGAATTTTCATTTGGGCCCTTGAATTTTTATTTGGGTTCTTGAATTTCTATTTGGGTCCTTGAATTTCTATTTGGGTCCTTGAATTTCTATTTGGGTCCTTGAATTTCTATTTGGGCCCTTGAATTTCCATTTGGGCCCTTTAATTTTTATTTGGGTCCTTGAATTTCTATTTGGGTCCTTGAATTTCTATTTGGGTCCTTGAATTTCTATTTGGGCCCTTGAATTTTCATTTGGGCCCTTGAATTTCCATTTTTGCCCTTGAATTTTTATTTGGGCCCTTGAATTTCCATTTGGGTCTTTGAATTTCCATTTGGGCCCTTGAATTTCCATTTGTGTCCTTGAATTTCCATTTGGGTCCTTGAATTTCCATTTGGACCCTTGAATTTCCATTTGGGCCCTTGAATTTCCATTTGGGTCCTTGAATTTTCATTTGGGTCTTTGAATTTCCATTTGGGCCCTTGAATTTCCATTTGGGCAATTGAATTTTCATTTGGGCAATTGAATCTCTATTTGGGCCCTTGAATTTCCATTTGGGTCCTTGAATTTCCATTTGGGTCCTTGAATTTCCATTTGGGTCCTTGAATTTCCATCTGGGCCCTTGAATTTCCATTTGTGTCCTTGAATTTCCATTGGGGCCCTTGAATTTCCATTTTGGCCCTTGAATTTTCTTTTGGGCCCTTTAATTTCTAGTTGGGCCCTTGAATTTCCAGTTGGGCCCTTGAATTTCCAGTTGGGCCCTTGAATTTCCAGTTGGGCCCTTGAATTCCCAGTTGGGCCCTTGAATTTTTATTTGGGTCCTTGAATTTTCTTTTGGGCCCTTGAATTTCCATTTGGGCCCTTGAATTTCCTATTTGGAAATTCCATTTGGTGGGCGTGTATTTTTTTTTTTTTTATTATCACACCGGCCGATTCCCACCAAGGCAGGGTGGCCCGAAAAAGAAAAACTTTCACCATCATTCACTCCATCACTGTCTTGCCAGAAGGGTGCTTTACACTACAGTTTTTAAACTGCAACATTAACACCCCTCCTTCAGAGTGCAGGCACTGTACTTCCCATCTCCAGGACTCAAGTCCGGCCTGCCGGTTTCCCTGAATCCCTTCATAAATGTTACTTTGCTCACACTCCAACAGCACGTCAAGTATTAAAAACCATTTGTCTCCATTCACTCCTATCAAACACGCTCACGCATGCCTGCTGGAAGTCCAAGCCCCTCGCACACAAAACCTCCTTTACCCTCTCCCTCCAACCCTTCCTAGGCCGACCCCTACCCCGCCTTCCTTCCACTACAGACTGATACACTCTTGAAGTCATTCTGTTTCGCTCCATTCTCTCTACATGTCCGAACCACCTCAACAACCCTTCCTCAGCCCTCTGGACAACAGTTTTGGTAATCCCGCACCTCCTCCTAACTTCCAAACTACAAATTCTCTGCATTATATTCACACCACACATTGCCCTCAGACATGACATCTCCACTGCCTCCAGCCTTCTCCTCGCTGCAACATTCATCACCCACGCTTCACACCCATATAAGAGCGTTGGTAAAACTATACTCTCATACATTCCCCTCTTTGCCTCCAAGGACAAAGTTCTTTGTCTCCACAGACTCCTAAGTGCACCACTCACTCTTTTTCCCTCATCAATTCTATGATTCACCTCATCTTTCATAGACCCATCCGCTGACACGTCCACTCCCAAATATCTGAATACGTTCACCTCCTCCATACTCTCTCCCTCCAATCTGATATTCAATCTTTCATCACCTAATCTTTTTGTTATCCTCATAACCTTACTCTTTCCTGTATTCACCTTTAATTTTCTTCTTTTGCACACCCTACCAAATTCATCCACCAATCTCTGCAACTTCTCTTCAGAATCTCCCAAGAGCACAGTGTATATCAGTGTATATACATTTGGTGGGCGTGTATATCAGTGTATATACACTCGGTGGGCGTGTATATCAGTGTATATACACTTGGTGGGCGTGTATATCAGTGTATATACACTTGGTGGGCGTGTATATCAGTGTATATACACTTGGTGGGCGTGTATATCAGTGTATATACACTTGGTGGGCGTGTATATCAGTGTATATACACTTGGTGGGCGTGTATATCAGTGTATATACACTCGGTGGGCGTGTATATCAGTGTATATACACTTGGTGGGCGTGTATATCAGTGTATATACACTTGGTGGGCGTGTATATCAGTGTATATACACTTGGTGGGCGTGTATATCAGTGTACATACACTTGGTGGCGCGCGGTCATGACGTCACAATAACTTGCTTCGGGGGCGTTGACCCCCGGAACTCTCTCCAGGTATACTCCAGGTTACCTAATATAGACGTTAGTAGCACAATAAGGTAAATAAGACGCCATTATCAACATATATTTAATACGCCTCTATTATGGCACTTTATACAATAAATCATATATACTCTGTAGTATAAATATATATGTATATATGTGCAATGTGTATCACAGCAGTTTGTGGGTCTGTATACTGAGATGTCTGGGCAAGTCTCCTAACACCTGCTGCCCCGATTCACTTACCAGTAAGTAGGTACAGCAAGTAGGTACCTCTAATAGTTCCGGGGGTCAGTGTCCCCCCATAGTCCGGTCACAGACCAAGTCATCTAAATTGGTAAGGTAATGTATTATACTGATAACACTGACGTTTGTCAGCGTTACCTGTCATGTTTGTTACCTGTCATGTTTGTTACCTGTCATGTTTGTTACCTGTCATGTTTGTTACCTGTCATGTTTGTTACCTGTCATGTTTGTTACCTGTCATGTTTGTTACCTGTCATGTTTGTTACCTGTCATGTTTGTTACCTGTCATGTTTGTTACCTGTCATGTTTGTTACCTGTCATGTTTGTTACCTGTCATGTTTGTTACCTGTCATGTTTGTTACCTGTCATGTTTGTTACCTGTCATGTTTGTTACCTGTCATCTTGTGTTTTGCTCTCTAGCGTTTTTGCTAGAGTGCAAAACTTTTAACAGTTTTCAGTTTACATATAGTCATATGACAGGAGGATAGTACCTCCCTGGATGGTTACTATCACCCTACTACTTGGCGTGTGTTACAGGAAGGCAGTACCTCCCTGGATGGTTACTATCATCCTACTACTTGGTGTGCGTGTATGTTACAGGAGGATAGTACCTCCCTGGATAGTTTCTATCATCCTACTACTTGGCGTGTGTTACAGGAGGATAGTACCTCCCTGGATAGTTACTATCATCCTACTACTTGGTGTGCGTGTATGTTACAGGAGGATAGTACCTCCCTGGATAGTTTCTATCATCCTACTACTTGGCGTGTGTTACAGGAGAGTAGTACCTCCCTGGATGGTTACTATCATCCTACTACTTGGTGTGCGTGTATGTTACAGGAGGATAGTACCTCCCTGGATAGTTACTATCATCGTACTGACACCAGCAAAACACCTGTTAACTACACAACTACCCCACCACCTCACTGTAACGTAACTCGCTACACCAGCATCTGTCTCAAAGTTATATACACTTGTTAAACAAAATATTTGGATCATTTATTGATCCAAGACATGAGGGAAGGTATGTAGGCTGAGTTTAAATGATCCTACATAAACAGTTATCACTACCAGAGGGAAGGTATGTAGGCTGAGTTTAAATGATCCTACATAAACAGTTATCACTACCAGAGGGAAGGTATGTAGGCTGAGTTTAAATGATCCTACATAAACAGTTATCACTACCAGAGGGAAGGTATGTAGGCTGAGTTTAAATGATCCTACATAAACAGTTATCACTACCAGAGGGAAGGTATGTAGGCTGAGTTTAAATGATCCTACATAAACAGTTATCACTACCAGAGGGAAGGTATGTAGGCTGAGTTTAAATGATCCTACATAAACAGTTATCACTACCAGAGGGAAGGTATGTAGGCTGAGTTTAAATGATCCTACATAAACAGTTATCACTACCAGAATATGATGAAATCTACATAATTACCTGGAGTTTACCTGGAGAGAGTTCCGGGGGTCAACGCCCCCGCGGCCCGGTCTGAGACCAGGCCTCCTGGTGGATCAGAGCCTGATCAACCAGGCTGTTGCTGCTGGCTGCACGCAAACCAACATACGAGCTACAGCCCGGCTGATCCGGAACTGACTTTAGGTGCTTGTCCAGTGCCAGCTTGAAGACTGCCAGGGGTCTGTTGGTAATCCCCCTTATGTGTGCTGGGAGGCAGTTGAACAGTCTCGGGCCCCTGACACTTATTGTATGGTCTCTTAACGTGCTAGTGACACCCCTGCTTTTCATTGGGGGGATGGTGCATCGTCTGCCAAGTCTTTTGCTTTCGTAATGAGTGATTTTCGTGTGCAAGTTCGGTACTAGTCCCTCTAGGATTTTCCAGGTGTATATAATCATGTATCTCTCCCTCCTGCGTTCCAGGGAATACAGGTTTAGGAACCTCAAGCGCTCCCAATAATTGAGGTGTTTTATCTCCGTTATGCGCGCCGTGAAAGTTCTCTGTACATTTTCTAGGTCGGCAATTTCACCTGCCTTGAAAGGTGCTGTTAGTGTGCAGCAATATTCCAGCCTAGATAGAACAAGTGACCTGAAGAGTGTCATCATGGGCTTGGCCTCCCTAGTTTTGAAGGTTCTCATTATCCATCCTGTCATTTTTCTAGCAGATGCGATTGATACAATGTTATGGTCCTTGAAGGTGAGATCCTCCGACATGATCACTCCCAGGTCTTTGACGTTGGTGTTTCGCTCTATTTTGTGGCCAGAATTTGTTTTGTACTCTGATGACGATTTAATTTCCTCATGTTTACCATATCTGAGTAATTGAAATTTCTCATCGTTGAACTTCATATTGTTTTCTGCAGCCCACTGAAAGATTTGGTTGATGTCTGCCTGGAGCTTTGCAGTGTCTGCAATGGAAGACACTGTCATGCAGATTCGGGTGTCATCTGCAAAGGAAGACACGGTGCTGTGGCTGACATCCTTGTCTATGTCGGATATAAGGATGAGGAACAAGATGGGAGCGAGTACTGTGCCTTGTGGAACAGAGCTTTTCACCGTAGCTGCCTCGGACTTTACTCTGTTGACGACTACTCTCTGTGTTCTGTTAGTGAGGAAATTATAGAGCCATCGACCGACTTTTCCTGTTATTCCTTTAGCACGCATTTTGTGCGCTATTACGCCATGGTCACACTTGTCGAAGGCTTTTGCAAAGTCTGTATATATTACATCTGCATTCTTTTTGTCTTCTAGTGCATTTAGGACCTTGTCGTAGTGGTCCAATAGTTGAGACAGACAGGAGCGACCTGTTCTAAACCCATGTTGCCCTGGGTTGTGTAACTGATGGGTTTCTAGATGCGTGGTGATCTTGCTTCTTAGGACCCTTTCAAAGATTTTTATGATATGGGATGTTAGTGCTATTGGTCTGTAGTTCTTTGCTGTTGCTTTACTGCCCCCTTTGTGGAGTGGGGCTATGTCTGTTGTTTTTAGTAACTGTGGGACGACCCCCGTGTCCATGCTCCCTCTCCATAGGATGGAAAAGGCTCGTGATAGGGGCTTCTTGCAGTTCTTGATGAACACAGAGTTCCATGAGTCTGGCCCTGGGGCAGAGTGCATGGGCATGTCATTTATCGCCTGTTCGAAGTCATTTGGCGTCAGGATAACATCGGATAGGCTTGTGTTAATCAAATTTTGTGGCTCTCTCATAAAAAATTCATTTTGATCTTCGACTCTCAGTCTGGTTAGCGGCTTGCTAAAAACTGAGTCATATTGGGACTTGAGTAGCTCACTCATTTCCTTGCTGTCATCTGTGTAGGACCCATCTTGTTTAAGTAGGGGCCCAATACTGGACGTTGTTCTCGATTTTGATTTGGCATAGGAGAAGAAATACTTTGGGTTTCTTTCGATTTCATTTATGGCTTTTAGTTCTTCCCGCGATTCCTGACTCCTAAAGGATTCTTTTAGCTTAAGTTCGATGCTTGCTATTTCTCTGACCAGTGTCTCCCTGCGCATTTCAGATATATTGACCTCTTTTAGCCGCTCTGTTATTCTTTTCCGTCGCCTGTAAAGGGAGCGCCTGTCTCTTTCTATTTTACATCTACTCCTCCTTTTTCTTAGAGGAATAAGCCTTGTGCATACATCGAGTGCCACCGAGTTAATCTGTTCTAGGCATAAGTTTGGGTCTGTGTTGCTTAGTATATCTTCCCAGCTTATATCGGTTAGGACTTGGTTTACTTGGTCCCACTTTATGTTTTTGTTATTGAAGTTGAATTTGGTGAATGCTCCCTCGTGACTAGTCTCATTTTGTCGGTCTGGGGCTCCACGCATACATGTCTGAACCTCAATTATGTTGTGATCTGAGTATATTGTTTTTGATATGGTGACATTTCTTATCAGATCATCATTGTTAGTGAATATGAGGTCTAGTGTATTCTCCAGTCTAGTAGGCTCTATTATTTGCTGGTTTAAATTGAATTTTGTGCAGAGATTTAAAAGCTCGTGTGAGTGTGAGTTTTCATCAGAGCTGCCTCCTGGTGTTATTACTGCAACAATATTATTTGCTATATTCCTCCATTTTAGGTGCCTTAAGTTGAAATCCCCCAGGAGCAAGATGTTGGGTGCAGGAGCTGGAAGATTTTCCAGACAGTGGTCAATTTTTAACAGCTGTTCCTGGAATTGCTGGGAAGTTGCATCCGGAGGCTTGTAGACTACCACAATGACTAGGTTTTGGTTCTCGACCTTTACTGCTAAAACTTCCACTACGTCATTTGAGGCATTAAGCAGTTCTGTGCAAACAAGTGACTCTGCAATGTACAGGCCAACCCCCCCCTTTTGCCTGTTCACTCTGTCACATCTGTATAGGTTGTAACCTGGGATCCATATTTCGTTGTCCAAGTGATCCTTTATGTGGGTCTCAGTGAAAGCCGCGAACATTGCCTTTGCCTCTGCAAGCAGTCCACGGATGAAAGGTATTTTGTTGTTTGTTGCTGGCTTTAGACCCTGTATATTTGCAAAGAAGAATGTTATCGGACTGGTGGTATTGTTGGTACTGGGGGGGGATTTTTTTTCCGGCATTAGTATCTGTATCTGTTGGTTTGGAGTGGAGGCCATCGACTGTGGTTCCACTCCAGGAATGACTGGATTTGGTGTACGATTTCTGCCATTTCCTGCCAGTTTTTTTTCCTTCCTGGCACTAAAAAACCTCTCCCTCTTGAGTGGCTGTGGCTACCCAGGTTTTCCCATGGCCTGGATGTTTTGTATCTTTTTGTCCCCTTTAGATGGTATGCCTGGCAATTTAAGTTATAGCACAGTCTTTCCTGTACTGAAGAGGTACACATTTCAGGGTGAAAAAGCTTACAGGAAGGGAGTTTGCATTTTCCTGTTGTCATATGGACATGACATTTTCTAGGGTGGTCATAGTTGCATGTCCCATCTGTTTTTCCAGATTTCCCATGCCAGCAGATACCAAGTGCATAGTATGTGCACAGGCTTGGTTTCCGTTTGCCTTGGGTTTCTGTGACTGTATTCCCTGTTGGTGCATGTTTCCCTGTCTTATTCCTATCCTCCCTAGCACCAACAATGGAGCTCCCACCAGTTGTTTTTGGTAATTTATCCTCACTATTGCTATTGGAGTCCTCTTGTTTGCTATTTCCTGCGGTATTTCTAGTTTGCAATATTGGTTTTATCTTATCTTTGACTACACTTGTTTCCCTACTATGGCTCCTGTCCTCTATGAGGTCATTTATATGTATTCCTTCCTGCGTATAATTCCCGACTACCTGGACAAAATCTCCAGCTTCACCATTACTGTCTCCCAGGACAGTATCTCCAGCTTCACCATTTCTGTCTCCCAGGACAGCACCTCCAGCTTCACCATTACTGTCTCCCAGGACAGCACTATCAGCCCCACATTTACTGACTACCAGGACATCACCTCCAGCCTTACAGTTTGTGACTACATGGCCAGTATCAAGGGCAGTACCATTCAGCCCAGACTTTTTATGTTCCCATCTGTTGTAGAAAGCTTCCAGGTTTTCTATGAAAGCAGCTTTGATGTTGTCCTCTTTTAATACCCTTGTGATTTTAGTCCACAGATTTTCCTCATTTGGGCATACCCAAAAACACTTCTCTGTTTTAATACTGCTTGTAGCTAGTTCTGGGATATCTGCACAAGGAGCGTGACACCAATTTCCACAAAAATGACAATTTATCCATGTGGAAGCCCGTTTGTTTGACTGACCACAGACTACACACAGCTTCATAATGATGTGAATGGTTGATTTACTGCAATTCTACTAGCAACCTCTTGAATATTATATTAATAACCTTAAATGAAGCTCTAGCTATTTGTATTTCTGTTTCTAACTCTTTTTGTATATTGGACAGCTTACCGTCACGTTCCTGATTTTTAATGTTTGTGTTTATAAGGGCGCCTACAAACCCATCCGTTTACAGTCTGCTTTATTGTCCAACGAAACTGTTTGAAACCAGTCCCGGGTTCGGACCAGTCAAGGGTTCGGACCAGTCAAGGGTTCGGACCAGTCGATCTGCTCTGATCAGTGGGTCACTTATTTAAAACATACTGGTCGGTGATTTGAGCTAACACATGAAGGATCTACTGGAAATTATCTACCCGAGTAATATGTGATTTGACTGATACAAAAGTATAACTTGCGTGTTGAAGAGCCGGTGATATCTGGCAGCTCCTACAATGACGTACAGTCGACCTCTTTGTTTATCAATCGCTGTATCTGGCTTTTCTATTTTTGTTTTTTCCGTCTCCACCACAATAAATGCTATATTATCACTATAGTTGACTGGTGCAAATTTTGGAGGAAGGACGCTTTTTCTGTAGTAATAATTGCTTCTCGTTGTGTATATTGCGACCGCTGGTAACTACAGGTTATATGAAATTCACAGTAACGTCTGGTATTTCAAGAAAAAGAAACTAATGAAAGTCACTCCACTCCACTAAGTACCATTATAATACTGGTTAGTTGCTACTACAACACTGTATTCTGCTATTCACTGGTATCACTAGATTATATGCGAGTACACTAGCAAGCCAGGAAGATTATTAAAAACAGCTGACCTGTGGTAAGTTTCTGGCGACTTCTGGCACCTGCCTCTATAGGCTTATCACTTCATTTACAAATTCACCTGTTTTCAAATGACACTTTAGCCTTTATCATCAATATACTAGGGAGCCACTGTAGTATACACTATACACTATGTATACTCAATGCTTTCAGGGAGACTTTCTTTCCTCTGACACAAAGTTCAATTATTATTATTTTTTTCACACGGGAAACAGGCCTATGATTCCCCTCTGGCAGTAAACTCTGCTAGGTAATGCACACTAATTCTCCTTTTTTGACTCAGTATATAATGTTTTCCGCCCAAGATTGGTTCCAGGCGCTAGAGGGATGTATCGTATAGGATTGATGACACAAATTAAAGTTCTAGCACGTAAGAGCGACCGTGAAAACACCAGAAAACCGGGAGCACAACGAGGCACGCTGACAGTAAAGACAGTAAACAGTGAACTCAGTGGTTCAAGTTGGACCATTTACAAGTTATAGTGTAACTTATCAGTGGTTCAAGTTGGACCATTTACAAGTTATAATGTAACTTATCAGTGGTTCAAGTTGGACTGGAACGTCCTTACAAGTTTCTTATATGAAGGTTGTGTACTGTTCAGTTAGAGTATTGTGCATTTTCTTTCTATACTGAAGTCCGCTATATTCGTGGTCTACTATACATTGTTATACATACAAAAATGTGTATACTTTACGGTATACACACAGAGTTTACCTTCTAGTTTAGGTATTAGGTGGCCCCGTGGCCTGGTGGGTAAAGCTCCCGCTTCACACACGGAGGGCCCGGGTTCGATTCCCGGCGGGTGGAAACATTTCGACACGTTTCCTTACACCTGTTGTCCTGTTCACCTAGCAACAAATAGGTACCTGGGTGTTAGTCGACTGGTGTGGGTCGCATCCTGGGGGACAAGATTAAGGACCACAATGGAAATAAGTTAGACAGTCCTCGATGACGCACTGACTTGGGTTATCCTGGGTGGCTAACCCTCCGGGGTTAAAAATCCGAACGAAATCTTATCTTATATTATCTTATATTTGATGTGCAGGTGTCAGGGGTCAGAGTCAGATAAGATAAGAATTTGTTCGGATTTTTAACCCCGGAGGGTTAGCCACCCAGGATAACCCAAGAAAGTCAGTGCGTCATCGAGGACTGTCTAACTTATTTCCATTGTGGTCCTTAATCTTGTCCCCCAGGATGCGACCCACACCAGTCCACTAACACCCAGGTACCTATTTGCTGCTAGGTGAACAGGACAACAGGTGTAAGGAAACGTGTCGAAATGTTTCCACCCGCCGGGAATCGAACCCGGGCCCTCCGTGTGTGAAGCGGGAGCTTTACCCACCAGACCACCGGGCCACCGGGCCACCAGGCCACCGGGCCACCATTAAAAATTTAAACATTTACAGATATGAAAATCCTTTTTATTCAAATTTTGACGTTTATCGTTTCTGAATGATCGTTGAGGGTCCTAAATCCATAGCGCGCTAAATCCGTAGGGGTCACGCAGCACCTAGAGGTAGGAAATCAGGTTTGAACTGAAGCTACTGTCAGGAGTGATGAACTCCCGGTCCCCCAGAAGCTGTGACCCCGACGGGTTTAGCCCTTCATCATGTATATAATAATCCGGATATGAGGAGGGCGTTGATGGCATTGATGTTCAAGAGGACTGCTTGAGGAGAGCGTTGATGGCATTGATGTTCAGGAGAACTGCTTGAGGAGGGCGTTGATGGCACTGATGTTCAAGAGGACTGCTTGAGGAGGGCGTTGATGGCACTGATGTTCAGGAGAACTGCTTGAGGAGGGCGTTGATGGCACTGATGTTCAGGAGAACTGCTTGAGGAGGGCGTTGATGGCACTGATGTTCAGGAGAACTGCTTGAGGAGGGCGTTGATGGCACTGATGTTCAGGAGAACTGCTTGAGGAGGGCGTTGATGGCACTGATGTTCAGGAGAACTGCTTGAGGAGGGCGTTGATGGCACTGATGTTCAGGAGAACTGCTTGAGGAGGGCGTTGATGGCACTGATGTTCAGGAGAACTGCTTGAGGAGGGCGTTGATGGCACTGATGTTCAAGAGGACTGCTTGAGGAGGGCGTTGATGGCACTGATGTTCAGGAGAACTGCTTGAGGAGGGCGTTGATGGCACTGATGTTCAGGAGAACTGCTTGAGGAGGGCGTTGATGGCACTGATGTTCAGGAGAACTGCTTGAGGAGGGCGTTGATGGCACTGATGTTCAGGAGAACTGCTTGAGGAGGGCGTTGATGGCACTGATGTTCAAGAGGACTGCTTGAGGAGGGTGTTGATGGTATTGATGTTCAAGAGGACTGCTTGAGGAGGGCGTTGATGGCATTGATGTTCAAGAGGACTGCTTGAGGAGGGCGTTGATGGCACTGATGTTCAAGAGGACTGCTTGAGGAGGGCGTTGATGGCACTGATGTTCAAGAGGACTGCTTGAGGAGGGCGTTGATGGCATTGATGTTCAAGAGGACTGCTTGAGGAGGGCGTTGATGGCACTGATGTTCAGGAGAACTGCTTGAGGAGAGCGTTGATGGCATTGATGTTCAGGAGAACTGCTTGAGGAGGGCGTTGATGGCGTTGATGTTCAAGAGGACTGCTTGAGGAGGGCGTTGATGACATTGATGTTCAAGAGGACTGCTTGAGGAGGGCGTTGATGACATTGATGTTCAAGAAGAGTGCTTGAGGGCGTTGATGGCATTGATGTTCAGGAGAACTGCTTGAGGAGAGCGTTGATGGCGTTGATGGAGTTCTGTATTCTCTGCTGTTCCTTCAGAGTTGGATCAGTTTTGGTTTTTCCAGGTCTGTCCTGCCTCCCTCGTTCTGTTGAACAAACAGGTCTGTTATGGCTCTGTTGAACAAACAGGTCTGTTATGGCTCTGTTGAACAAACAGGTCTATTATGACTGTTGAACAAACAGGTCTGTTATGGCTCTGTTGAACAAACAGGTCTATTATGACTGTTGAACAAACAGGTCTGTTATGGCTCTGTTGAACAAACAGGTCTGTTATGGCTCTGTTGAACAAACAGGTCTGTTATGGCTCTGTTGAACAAACAGGTTTGTTATGGCTCTGTTGAACAAACAGGTCTGTTATGGCTCTGCTGAACAAACAGGTCTGTTATGGCTCTGTTGAACAAACAGGTCTGTTATGGCTCTGTTGAACAAACAGGTCTATTATGACTGTTGAACAAACAGGTCTGTTATGGCTCTTGAACAAACAGGTCTGTTATGGCTCTGTTGAACAAACAGGTCTGTTATGGCTCTGTTGAACAAACAAGTCTATTATGGCTCTGTTGAACAAACAGGTCTATTATGACTGTTGAACATACAGGCCTGTTATGGCTCTGTTGAACAAACAGGTCTGTTATGGCTCTGTTGAACAAACAGGTCTGTTATGGATCTGATGAACAAACAGGTCTGTTATGGCTCTGATGAACAAACAGGTCTGTTATTGCTCTGTTGAACAAACAGGTCTATTATGACTCTGTTGAACAAACAGGTCTGTTATGGCTCTGTTGAACAAACAGGTCTGTTATTGCTCTGTTGAACAAACAGGTCTATTATGACTCTGTTGAACAAACAGGTCTGTTATGGCTCTGTTGAACAAACAGGTTTGTTATGGCTCTGTTGAACAAACAGGTCTATTATGGCTCTGTTGAACAAACAGGTCTATTATGACTCTGTTGAACAAACAGGTCTGTTATGGCTCTGTTGAATAAACAGGTCTGTTATGGCTCTTGAACAAACAGGTCTGTTATGGCTCTGTTGAACAAACAGATCTGTTATGGCTGTTGAACAGGTCTGTTATGGCTCTGTTGAACAAACAGGTCTATTATGGCTGTTGAACAAACAGGTCTATTATGACTCTGTTGAACATACAGGTCTGTTATGGCTCTGTTGAACAAACAGGTCTGTTATGGCTCTTGAACAAACAGGTCTGTTATGGCTCTGTTGAACAAACAGGTCTGTTATGGCTCTTGAACAAACAGGTCTGTTATGGCTCTGTTGAACAAACAGGTCTGTTATGGCTCTTGAACAAACAGGTCTGTTATGGCTCTGTTGAACAAACAGGTCTATTATGGCTCTGTTGAACAAACAGGTCTATTATGACTGTTGAACAAACAGGTCTGTTATGGCTCTGTTGAACAAACAGGTCTGTTATGGCTCTGTTGAACAAACAGGTCTGTTATGGCTCTGTTGAACAGGTCTGTTTTGGCTCTGTTGAACAAACAGGTCTGTTATGGCTCTGTTGAACAAACAGGTCTGTTATGGCTCTTGAACAAACAGATCTGTTATGGTTCTTTTGAACAAACAGATCTGTTATGGCTCTGTTGAACAGATGTCATAACTAGGTTACAATTTATATATACAAACTAGGCTAAGTTCAGCATTTTTTACGTACAAGGCAATTTTACAGTCGTTGTGTGGCCTTACGGGTTGAGCGCTTCCCCCATTAATATTCGAGAACAAACGCTAAACCCATATGTAAAGGTTATGGAGGTGAGAGTAACACAGCACCTGGGATACAAGAGGTGGTTAGGCTTGATGCATGGGGGGGAGGGGTAGCTCTGGTGCCTTGAATCAAGAGTTGAAGGTAATATGGAGTCATGGTTGGTTACCTTTAGGGTAAAGCCTAGCCCGTCCTGGTCCATCTGGCCGCTCTCTGAAACACTTCTGTATGTTGCTACCTTCTACCATAATGTCCCCACTATCAACATCGCCAGCTGCCCTGCAACATAGCAACAATGAACACATAAGCCACTCATGTGGGAAAAGACATATCAAGACCCCAGCAAGCCACTTTGGCTTTCTTGGGTTATCCTAAGGATGGGATGGATAACGAGAACCTTCAAAACTAGGGATGCCAAGCACGTGATGATTCTCTTTAAATCGCTTGTTTTGTCTGGGCTGGAATATTGTTGTACACTAACTGCCCCCTTCAAGACAAGCGAAATTAATTTAAATATATGTTCAACTATGGAACAACACAATAAATGACGTGACTACAAATATGGTGTCCCGTAGCTGGGTTGGAAGCCCACTAGGCCTCCCCACAGTACTGTGTCAGACTAGGCCTCCCCACAGTACTGTGTCAGACTAGGCCTCCCCACAGTACTGTGTCAGACTAGACCTCCCCACAGTACTGTGTCAGACTAGGCCTCCCCACAGTACTGTGTCAGACTAGGCCTCCCCACAGTACTGTGTCAGACTAGACCTCCCCACAGTACTGTGTCAGACTAGGCCTCCCCACAGTACTGTGTCAGACTAGGCCTCCCCACAGTACTGTGTCAGACTAGGCCTCCACACAGTACTGTGTCAGACTAGACCTCCCCACAGTACTGTGTCAGACTAGGCCTCCCCACAGTACTGTGTCAGACTAGGCCTCCCCACAGTACTGTGTCAGACTAGGCCTCCCCACAGTACTGTGTCAGACTAGGCCTCCCCACAGTACTGTGTCAGACTAGGCCTCCCCACAGTACTGTGTCAGACTAGGCCTCCCCACAGTACTGTGTCAGACTAGGCCTCCCCACAGTACTGTGTCAGACTAGGCCTCCCCACAGTACTGTGTCAGACTAGGCCTCCCCACAGTACTGTGTCAGACTAGGCCTCCCCACAGTACTGTGTCAGACTAGGCCTCCCCACAGTACTGTGTCAGACTAGGCCTCCCCACAGTACTGTGTCAGACTAGACCTCCCCACAGTACTGTGTCAGACTAGGCCTCCCCACAGTACTGTGTCAGACTAGGCCTCCCCACAGTACTGTGTTAGACTAGACCTCCCCACAGTACTTACCTGGAGTTTACCTGGAGAGAGTTTCGGGGGTCAACGCCCCCGAGGCCCGGTCTGTGACCAGGCCTCCTGGTGGATCAGCGCCTGATCAACCAGGCTGTTGCTGCTGGCTGCACGCAAACCAACGTACGAGCCACAGCCCGGCTGATCAGGAACTGACTTTAGGTGCTTGTCCAGTGCCAGCTTGAAGACTGCCAGGGGTCTGTTGGTAAGACTGTGTTAGACTAGACCTCCCCACAGTACTGTGTCAGACTAGGCCTCCCCACAGTACTGTGTCAGACTAGACCTCCCCACAGTACTGTGTTAGACTAGACCTCCCCACAGTACTGTGTTAGACTAGACCTCCCCACAGTACTGTGTTAGACTAGACCTCCCCACAGTACTGTGTTAGACTAGACCTCCCCACAGTACTGTGTCAGACTAGACCTCCCCACAGTACTGTGTCAGACTAGGCCTCCCCACAGTACTGTGTCAGACTAGGTCTCCCCACAATACTGTGTCAGACTAGGCCTACTAGAGTGTGAATGTAGACATAAGTTCCTAAGCTTTGCCACTAGTATACAATGTTGTTCAGTCGTGCGGATTAACAACACAGTGTCGTCCAGTTAATTCTGTTATTAACTAACACAGTAAAGAAGATATTAACATTGTGTTAAATTCGCAAGAAATGTAGAGGGAATGTTTGCTGTGCCACAGTGCAGCTCTGAGGGGACACCTGACTGACTGCTGTGCCACAGTGCAGCTCTGAGGGGACACCTGACTGCTGTGCCACAGTGCAGCTCTGAGGGGACACCTGACTGACTGCTGTGCCACAGTGCAGCTCTGAGGGGACACCTGACTGCTGTGCCACAGTGCAGCTCTGAGGGGACACCTGACTGACTGCTGTGCCACAGTGCAGCTCTGAGGGGACACCTGACTGACTGCTGTGTCACAGTGCAGCTCTGAGGGGACACCTGACTGACTGCTGTGCCACAGTGCAGCTCTGAGGGGACACCTGACTGACTGCTGTGCCACAGTGCAGCTCTGAGGGGACACCTGACTGACTGCTGTGTCACAGTGCAGCTCTGAGGGGACACCTGACTGACTGCTGTGCCACAGTGCAGCTCTGAGGGGACACCTGACTGACTGCTGTGCCACAGTGCAGCTCTGAGGGGACACCTGACTGACTGCTGTGTCACAGTGCAGCTTTGAGGGGACACCTGACTGACTGCTGTGCCACAGTGCAGCTCTGAGGGGACACCTGACTGCTGTGCCACAGTGCAGCTCTGAGGGGAAAGTAGCCTGACCTTGATCAAGAACCAGAGGTAAGGGAACGTTGTTTATTAATGTATTAATATGTCTTGTAATGATGTATCATCTACGTCGCTATGTTCTGGGAAGTTCACATGGATCACATATGTTCTGGGAAGTTCACATGGATCACATATGTTCTGGGACGTTCACATGGATCACATATGTTCTGGGACGTTCACATGGATCACATATGTTCTGGGATGTTCACATGGATCACATATGTTCTGGGACGTTCACATGGATCACATATGTTCTGGGACGTTCACATGGATCACATATGTTCTGGGAAGTTCACATGGATCACATATGTTCTGGGACGTTCACATGGATCACATATGTTCTGGGAAGTTCACATGGATCACATATGTTCTGGGACGTTCACATGGATCACATATGTTCTGGGACGTTCACATGGATCACATATGTTCTGGGACGTTCACATGGATCACATGTTCTGGGACGTTCACATGGATCACATATGCTCTGGGACGTTCACATGGATCACATATGTTCTGGGAAGTTCACATGGATCACATATGTTCTGGGACGTTCACATGGATCACATATGCTCTGGGACGTTCACATGGGTCGGCTATGTTGCTCTGTTATTGGACATTCACATGATGGTATATTTTCAGACCTGCTACGTATGATGTGATTTCTTCACTGTGGGACATTTGGTACATTAAGGTCCAGTGGAAGAAAGTGTCGTAGAAGGGTAAGATAAATACAGTGTAAACAGTCTACTACGCTTTTCTCTTAACTTTCTCTGTTAACTTGTAAGTGCTTTAAATTATGTTGCGTTGCGTAAACTTGTTAAAATGTTGTGCACTTCTGAGAAACGTTCAGATCTACACGAATGTCACTCATGGTCTCCTGGTTGTCTACTGGTCTGGTTGTCCACTGGTTGCCTAATGGTCTACTGGATGTCCACTAATTGTCTACTGACTTAAGAAATCGTAATGACACGATTGCAAATAAACCATACCCCCGGCCGGGATTGAACCCGCGGTCATAGAGTCTCAAAACTCCAGCCCGTCGCGCTAACCACTAGACCAGAGGTGCCTGTGCTGACTTTCCTATGGTGTAGAAATATACCTAGTTGGATGAATCTTCTTGTGGCTAGCTGGTCTAGTGGCTAACGCGACGGGCTGGAGTTTTGAGACTCTATGACCGCGGGTTCAATCCCGGCCGGGGGTATGGTTTATTTGCAATCGTGTCATTACGATTTCTTAAGTCATGTTGACGGCAGTGAAGGGACTTGAGCTAGAGTTCGTCACGGCCACGCTAGCTGGAGATTCGTCTGTAAAAACTTGCATTTGTGGTCACAGAGGTGCCTGTGCTAACCTTCCTATGGTGTAGAAATATACCTAGTTGGATGAATCTTATTGTGGCTAGCTGGTCTAGTGGCTAACGCGACGGTCTGGAGTTTTGAGACTCTATGACCGCGGGTTCAATCCCGGCCGGGGGTATGGTTTAATTGTCTACTGGTTGACCACTGAGGTAAATTAGAAGCCAGGAACACATGTAATTCTCACCGTTTAAGCTTACTGTTGAGATACTCTCGTACGTCAGTAAGAAGTTGATCTACTTCCTTGTTCACAGCAGCAGCAGCAGGTGTGGTGGTGGGAGCAGCAGGAGGTCCTGCACCTCCTTCACGTCCTAGACGCTTCCCACGACGTCGAGTAAGGGGTGACCCTCTTGCACCTCCTCCTCCCCGTCTACCCACACCTGAAATGCATCTTTTTATAACTTTCGAAGCAAATTAGAGGTATGTAAACATTTTTCAACAGACCGGCCATATCCCACTGAGGCAGGGTGACCTAAAAGGAAAACTAAAGTTTCTTTTTTTAATTTAGTAATGTATACATAGGCCATGCGTGTTGTAAGAGGCAACTAAAATACTCCCGGCATTTTAGTTGCCTCTTACCCATGGGAAAAAATAATAAACTTGAAGATCTTTCGTGATTTTTCACATATCCTTAATAAAGTAAGAATTCACGAAAGCACTTGGAACTTCACTATTTTTTTCACAGTGGTTGTTTTGCTTATTGTGATATACTATGTTTACTGTGATCTTGCATGTATCCAGATGTATTTATCAACTTGTCGGTTCCCTGAACCATTTATCTATATTCCTGTCCGACACAGCAACATCTTGGGATCTTAATACAGAGAATTTCTCACTTGCCTAACCTTTAGTCATGACCTACTTCCACATTTGGATTTGTCAAGTGTGATACCTCCTACAACTGCTGCACCTCACCTTCCTACAGTATATAAGCCACTTTGCGCACATGCTGTATTCTTTTCAAGACTGATGGACTGATTACATCGACTCAAGGATGAGGGACTGATTACCTCAAACTCCTCCTGTTCTTCGCCATTCTCTTTTGTATGGACTGATAAAGCCACTGTGTGGCGAAACATTTCCTCAGTAAAGATACTCAAGTGTTGCACATGTGTTTAATTTATCAGATGTATTTCTGTCAACTCTCGTACTGCCTAGTTCCGAAGACTTTTGTAAATCCATACGTTCTTGCGCTACCGTCCACAGGATAGACACGAGGTACATGGTAAAAATCTAAATCTTAAATTCCTCGGAAGCTATTTTTTGGAATACAAATGCAAGCCAGGACATGAGTACAATAGATATGTTGGTAAAACTACAGATTATTTACAAAGACTTACACTCTGACTGTGAGGTGTCTGGCACACAGCCGGAGTCTGACGACACTGTTGGATGTCCTACATTGACCACAAGACGAACCTGTCGCCGGGAGCTGATCCTTACGTCGTGCTGACGTGGTCCAGCTCGTACTTGAACTGTAACATTGTCATCTGTTGCAGGTTGGAGTGATGGTGGTGTGGTGTTCCTGCTGGCCTCACCACCATCCACCTGGTGTCCGCGGTATCGGGACAGCGTGGCTAAGAACATGTCAAGAGCACTAAGCGTCGATGGTCGATACTTGCCAGGGTTGTCCTCAATGTCAATATTTGAAGAGCGAGGTCGGTTGCGTCGAGATCTCCTGGACTCTAAAGCCTTGAGTAACCTCTCAGAGTAACTTCCCTCGCCAGAGTCTGATGCCTCATAATCGCTCTGATTGTCACTTGGCGTGTTTGTGGATCTTGAAGGACTGCCGACTGTACCTTGAGGAGATCCATCATCAAAGTCCTGGTGCTGCTGCAGATTATCTACGTACTCTTGAACTAGTCTGTGTTTGCTTACTGATGTTGGTTCGCTGTCTTTCTGCTGAGGAAGATCCTGGAAATCATTTCGTTGGGGTTCGTCACATTGCCGTCTTTGAGGCTTGAGGTCCTTTACGTCTGGTCCATCACGAAGATCCTGAAAGCTTGCCCATTCTCTTGTTTCTGTGGCTTCATTAGTTTCTCTTAACTCTCGACCACAACCTGAAGAAGAACGCCTTCCACTAGCGAAACAGTTGGCTCGGTCTTTAGTTTGTTTGCTTGACGGCCTCAAGCAGGAATTATTGTCAGCAGACTCCTTACTCCGAGCAGACTCTTGAGATTGAAACTCCTGGGAACTATCACCCACAGCTGCCACACTCTCAACAGACACTTCTGAAGGCGAGTGAACGTTTTTTCCTATCATTTCTACAACACCTGAATCTTCAGATGGAGAGTTACCCACAGCTGCAACTTCTCTTGCGCTCTCATTACTTTCACGCGGAGAATCTTCAGAGATCGCACTGGATCTTGCTATTAAGGAAGGTTCAGGCAGGTCTTCTCCTGAGTACCCACAGCTACCACTGCTGTGCTGACCAGTACTCATAACAGGTACTGCTGAGGCAACATAATGACTATTTTGTACACTGTCTCCCTTACGCTGTCCATGACGGCCTGGCAGTTCGTCATCCACGCTGGTCTTGAAATTACTGACAGTGTTGACCTCAGTACATAAGTCAACGCTGTTTTCTAAGCTATCTTTTTTATCTAAATAATATTGTTCTCCATCATAATTCATTAATATATTTTGATCAACATGACTGCTATCATTTTCTGTTATATCAGAGTGTCTTGGAAGTTCCCCATGTTTTGCGTCAGGTGTTGTGACATATTCTTCATCTCTTGGACTTTCCTCTTTTTTGTTCAGCAAGAGGCTGGCGCAGTTTCTTTCCCTTCCATTCATCAAATATTCACTATTTTCTAATGCTTCTCTCATCAGAAACGAGTTATACGTACTCGGCATTATCCTTTGTCCAACAGAAACTTTCTGCTCAATATATTCTTCTACATGGCTTAAGAGTTCTGCGTACTCGACCTTGGTGACCGGGGCGGTCAGTTCTAGAGCAGCCGAGCTCAATACTGAGTCTCGTGTATCTTCGGCTTCAAGAACGGGGCGTCGGGATGCCGCTGAGCTCAATACTGAGTCTTGTGTGTCTTCGGCTTCAAGAACGGGGTGTCGGGATGCCGCTGAGCTCAATACTGAGTCTTGTGTGTCTTCGGCTTCAAGAACGGGGCGTCGGGATGCCGCTGAGCTCAATACTGAGTCTTGTGTGTCTTCGGCTTCAAGAACGGGGTGTCGGGATGCCTGTGTGTCTTCGGCTTCAAGAACGGGGTGTCGGGACGCCGCCTCCGACAGCTCTTCCATTGGAAGGTCTTCACATTCACTGTCGTTGTTGTTGTCTTTCCCGGTGGTGCCAACTGTGATAGTTTCTGTATCATGGAGATCTATGTCGTGTGTAGCAGAGATGACCTCGTCTCCTCTACTTCCTTGTGGATGATTCTCTTCTTCGCCTACGTCTTCACTATCATATTCTATCTCAACTTCACCTATTTCAGCTTCACTTGCCACGTTAGTGTCACCTTCTACCTCAACTTCACCTATTTCAGCTTCACTTGCCACGTTAGTGTCACTTTCTACCTCAACTTCACCTATTTCAGCTTCACTTGCCACGTTAGTGTCACCTTCTACCTCAACTTCACCTATTTCAGCTTCACTTGCCACGTTAGTGTCACCTTCTACCTCAACTTCACCTATTTCAGCTTCACTTGCCACGTTAGTGTCACCTTCTACCTCAACTTCACCTATTTCATGTTTCAGTGTCTCGCTTAGGTCCAGGTTACCCAAGTCAGGTTCATCTATCTCCCCGTTATCACAGTCTGTGTCTTTCTCCCTCTCCTCATCTTCATTTTTTCTGTTGTCGCCAATATTTAATTTTTCTCCACTTTGTTTATGTGTAACACTAGTAGTAGCTAGTGCAGCACTTGTAGACAAGTGTTCGCTTTCTTTCAGCACAACACTCTCCTCATGTTCCTCAGTCTCGTGAGGATCCACAACACTCTCCTCATGTTCCTCAGTCTCGTGAGGATCCACAACACTCTCATCAGTCTCGTGAGGATCCACAACACTCTCCTCAGTCTCGTGAGGATCCACAACACTCTCATCAGTCTCGTGAGGATCCACAACACTCTCCTCAGTCTCGTGAGGATCCACAACACTCTCCTCAGTCTCGTGAGGATCCACAACACTCTCCTCAGTCTCGTGAGGATCCACAACACTCTCATCAGTCTCGTGAGGATCCACAACACTCTCCTCAGTTTCGTGAGGATCCACAACACTCTCATCAGTCTCGTGAGGATCCACAACACTCTCCTCATGTTCCTCAGTCTCGTGAGGATCCACAACACTCTCCTCATGTTCCTCAGTCTCGTGAGGATCCACTACACTCTCCTCATGTTCCTCAGTCTCGTGAGGATCCCCAATACTCTGCTCATATTCCTCAGTTTCGTGAGGATCCACAACACACTCCTCATGTTCCTCAGTCTCGTGAGGATCCACAACACTCTCCTCATGTTCCTCAGTCTCGTGAGGATCCACAACACTCTCCTCATGTTCCTCAGTCTCGTGAGGATCCACAACACTCTCCTCATGTTCCTCTGTCTCGTGAGGATCCGCAACACTCTTCTCATGTTTCTCAGTCTCGTGAGGATCTCCAACACTCTCATGTTCCTCAGTCTCATGAGAATCCGCAACACTCTCCTCATGTTTCTCAGTCTCGTGAGGATCCACAACACTCTCCTCATGTTCCTCAGTCTCGTGAGGATCTCCAACACTCTCCTCATGTTCTTCAGTCTCGTGAAGATCCGCAACACTCTCCTCATGTTTCTCAGTCTCATGAGGATCCGCAACACTCTCCTCATGTTCCTCAGTCTCGTGAGGATCCGCAACACTCTCCTCATGTTTCTCAGTCTCGTGAGGATCCGCAACACTCTCCTCATGTTTCTCAGTCTCGTGAGGATCCGCAACACTCTCCTCATGTTTCTCAGTCTCGTGAGGATCCGCAACACTCTCCTCATGTTCCTCAGTCTCGTGAGGATCCGCAACACTCTCCTCATGTTCCTCAGTCTCGTGAGGATCTCCAACACTCTCCTCACGTTCTTCAGTCTCGTGAGGATCCGCAACACTCTCCTCATGTTTCTCAGTCTCGTGAGGATCCGCAACACTCTCCTCATGTTTCTCAGTCTCATGAGGATCCGCAACACTCTCCTCATGTTTCTCAGTCTCGTGAGGATCCGCAACACTCTCCTCATGTTTCTCAGTCTCGTGAGGATCTCCAACACTCTCCTCACGTTCTTCAGTCTCGTGAGGATCCCCAACACTCTGCTCATATTCCTCAGTCTCGTGAGGATCCACAACACTCTCCTCATATTCCTCAGTCTCGTGAGGATCCACAACTCTCTCCTCATGTTTCTCAGTCTCGTGAGGATCCGCAACACTCTCCTCATGTTTCTCAGTCTCGTGAGGATCCGCAACACTCTCCTCATGTTTCTCAGTCTCGTGAGGATCCGCAACACTCTCCTCATGTTTCTCAGTCTCGTGAGGATCCGCAACACTCTCCTCATGTTTCTCAGTCTCGTGAGGATCCGCAACACTCTCATGCTCCTGTGTCTCACTAGGCTTCTTACTGCATCTTACAACACAGTCATTACCAGCTACCACAACTGCATTTTGATTTTCATCTACCCCAACATTGTCATCTTTGTTCATTGTTATAATGTCCTCGTCTCTGTCTCTTGTTAAACTTTCCCTTCTGTCTACCACAATATTGTCCCCTCCCTCTACCACAGTATTGTCCTCTCCCTCTACCACAGTATTGTCCTCTCCCTCTACCACAGTATTGTCCTCTCCCTCTACCACAGTATTGTCCTCTCCCTCTACCACAGTATTGTCCTCTCCCACAACACTATTATCTCTCTCTCCCACAACACTGTCTTCGTTTCCCAATATTCCAGCGTTGTTGTCTTTATCTACAGCATAATTGTTAAGTATCTTCTCTTGATCACTATCATCTTCTTCCATCACTGCATTGTTATCATTCTCCTCCCAACTTAGTGTTAATTCCGTCGTTAACATCAACTTCTGCTGCACAGGAGACTGAACTACTGAGTCGGAAGTTTCCTCATCTTCGTCTATGGTTGAGAGCTCTGAGCTGGTCTGGTTCACTGGCATCTGATCAACTGTGCTGGGGGTTATGGCCACAAACATCAATACATCTGAGATATTTCCTTGGAGAGACTCTGTGATGGTATCCCCTGGGGCACTCTCAGATATGGTTGGTTGACTGACAATAAGAGAATCACCCAGAATTCCCTCTTCCAGCATTTGTTCTGGGGTGTCGAGACGCTGGATCTCTGGATCTATCTCTGGAGTGATATTCCTGCTGCTGGAAGTGCTTGCAGAGAGTGCCCTCACGACAGTGACAGGATCCCAAGAGTCCGTCCCTTCACTCACCTCCTCTGCTACATCTAGGCCAACACTCGTGGGCTGTCCGACACTGTAACCTCTGCTAGGGAACAGAGTTTGCTCTTCGCTAGCTTCTACAGCAGGAAATAGTTGGTGTTTTTCACTATTTCCTGTGATAGGAACTAACAACCTTTTCTCATCAGAATCCGTGGCAGGACCTGAAGTATGTTCCTCACTAGAATCCAGAGTTTGTTTTTCATAATTACCTGTGCCCGGACTCAGACACTGTTCCTCATTACCTTCTATTATTGGCTCCAAAGTTCTTCCTTCAACAGACTCTGGGTGAGGAGCTGAGGACTGTTCTTCGGTAGGCTCAGGGCTAGGATCAAGCACCCGTTCTACACTAGGCTCAGGGCTAGGATCAAGGACCTGTTCTTCGGTAGGCTCAGGGCTAGGATCGAGGACCTGCTCTTCAGTAGGCTCAGGACTAGGATCGAGGACCTGCTCTTCAGTAGGCTCAGGATTATGCTCGAGGACCTGTTCCTCACTAAATTCAATTCTAGGCACCATGACTTGTTGTTCACTAAGTTCAAAACTGGGGGCCAGAACCTGTTCTTCACTAGGCTCAGGGCTAGGATCAAGGACCTGTTCTTCACTAGGCTCAGGGCTAGGATCAAGGACCTGTTCTTCACTAGGCTCAGGGCTAGGATCAAGGACCCGTTCTTCACTAGGCTCAGGGCTAGGATCAAGGACCTGTTCTTCACTAGGCTCAGGGCTAGGATCAAGGACCTGTTCTTCACTAGGCTCAGGGCTAGGAGCCAGGACGTGTTCTTCAGCAGGTTCAGGGCTAGGTGTTAGGACATGTTCTTCACTAGGTTCAGGGCTAGGTCCGAGGACCTGTTCTTCACTAGGTACCAGGTCTTGTTCTTCACTAAATTCAGGGCTAGTAGCCGAAACTTGTTGCTCACTAGGCTGGGTGCTAGGCACCAAGACCTGATCCTCACTAGGCTGGGAGCTAGGCACCAGGACCTGGTCCTCACTAAACTGGGAGCTAGGCACCAGGACCTGGTCCTCACTAAACTGGGAGCTAGGCACCAGGACCTGGCCCTCACTAAACTGGGAGCTAGGCACAAGGACCTGGTCCTCACTAAACTGGGAGCTAGGCACCAGGACCTGGCCCTCACTGTGGTCTGTGCTCTGGCTTAGTACCTCTTGGTCTCTGGTCTCTGTTATTGAGGTCTTCAGTGTAGCTCCAGCAGACAGTACATGGTGGACATCTCTGTCATAACATTGCGCTTCCCAGACGTCAGCTGTTGAACTCTCAGTTGGCTGACTATCTTGTCCCTCTTTTATTTCTGTTTGTGTGCTTTTGTTTTCTGCAAGATATTTGTGTTTTGTTCCTTTAGTATATGTTCCTTCCTCAAGATACTTCTCGTAATCCTTGTCATGGGTCGTAGCTTTTATAATCATCCTAATTTCATCATCTCCTGTTTCTCCATTGGTTTTCTCTTTAAGATCAGTGATATGAATATTATCGTTATATCCCTGTTTCTCCCAGACTTGTAGATGTGCTGTTGATGGTTCGTTGCTGTACACATTGCACGGAGATGACTGCAAGAGTGCAACACTCCTGTTTGGCTGTCTATCACGGCAGTGTTCACGCTGTGTTGGGGACACAACTTGTGTTATTGTAGGAAATTCAAAGCTTTTTGGCATGTCATCAAGTTCTGATTGAGCACTTTGTTGAACCTGATTGCAATTGATGCTGATAGAGTCTGACGATAAGCTCAGATCATCTATGTCAATAAAACCGCTTTCTAACAAGACATCTTTGCCAGGACTGGCATGGCTTACATTCCCAGTACGCTCCTGCCTCTCCATTTTTTTCTCCAGAGTTGAAGGACACTCGTCAGACAATATATTGGTTGTTGCTATCAACTTATTACTAATTTCCCCTGTGACAACATTCACACTGATCATTTCATTATCCTCTAAGCCAGATCCGTCATTTGCAAATTCTTCATTGTAGATTTTGGATGAAGAATGAAAAGTGTCAGTGTAGTTCACGTCTTCTTCCTGTACAACGTTATAATGAATGCCGTTTATCCATTTCTCGCCAGTTTCTGTATTTAAGTATAAATTTTCTTGTGTGTGTCTAGTAATTATGTCACTGTTTTTAAGTGAAAGATCTGACTTTGCTTTGTGTGTAGAGTCAGAGTTTGTAGTAAGGTCACAGCCACTGAGAGTCACAATGGTGTCTGGAAGTTGACTAACATGCTCCTCATTGCTGCTCATAGCAACTGTAGTGACTTTGGCTTTCGGTCTTTTTAAATTCAGAGAGGAAGCAGGATTTTTATTTGTCATGTGGTCGTTCAGTGATACACTGGAAGATCCTATAACGTTAATAACCTTCGGGGAAGACATTTGTGTTATACTGGAGTGCGAAGCGTCAGTAGGTTGCTCTGGGGAGGAACCAGGATCTCTACTCTCAGTGGCAACTATTGTTGGTTTATTTATATTTGAATCACTCTTAACAATGTTCTCATTAACGTGATTATCGTGTGTAATGATGTCAAGTTTTGTTTCGTTGAGACTGGCATCAGGTGTCCGCTTTCCTGTGAGGCTGAGTTTGGAGGAAGAGTGAGGGAAGGGTCTGTGGCGAGTGGTTCTATGTTCCTCCAGACGGGCAGTAAGCCTCGCTGGCAGAGTGGGACGCAGGGATACCTCTGAAGCTTCCTCGTTCTTTATAGGTACATAGAAAGCTTGGTGAACAGAGCGCTTTGTCATGCTTCTGTTTTCATCTTCCTCCAGACTGTCATAATAGACTGACTCAGTGCCCTCACTACCCAAGGAATTTCTCCTGTGAATGGTTGATGAAGGTCTTATTATGTGTATACCTTCAGTTTGAGATGATGAGTCTGTTAGAGTTGTGGGAAGAACATTCTTCTGCAGTGTCTTCATCGATGTGTGTTTAGAGACCCATTCTTTACGTTGTGTTCTCCGGCCTTTTTGTGAAGTTGGTCGTCCTACCGAGGGAGGAAGTGACCCTAACAATGGGCTGGCACACAACACTGCTTGGGTCTCTCTTTCTATGAATCTGTTCATCTTTTGCGCCCATTTCTTCGGAGAGAATTGTGATTTTTCTCCGCCATTTTTTATCTGGTGTATATCTGGCGGGGTAACGGAGGTGGTGACCTTAGTGTTGTCATCCTGCACCAGCGGTGGCACCAACAACAATCCACGAGCTTCTCCAAGATTGCTTAGTGTAGCTACTGTCTCGTACACTACTGCAGAACTCACACACCTGAAGTCTCGTAAATCTGGCATTGAGCTACGTCGATCCAGTCTGGGCCGAGGAAGAACCAGTACATGACTATCCAGAGGCTGGGGATAGTCAGCCAACATCATCTCTGCATCTCTGTCATCTGAGGTGACGCTAAAAGCGTCACTCAAGACCTGAGTAGCGCCTGTTTTGTAGGCCGACTCTGAGCTGTTTCTCCCTCTAGCCTGCTGAGGCCTAGCCAGTAGTTCCTCCTGCGGCCATGTTGGATAGGGCTTCTGATTTTCCCTGTTAACCTCGTCAGTGAAGCCTGGAGGGAAGGGTCTTGTTGCTGGTGCTGGGACCCTACGTGCTGGGGGTCCTAGACGCTGGTGTGGCGGTCTAGAATGCATGCGCAGGAATCGATCACATGTAATCTGGTCCTCCTGTGGAGCCCTGCGTCTTTGATGAGGACTCAGGAAGACACGTGCCCTGGGAACAAAGTTTTAGCTGAATAAATAAGCATGGGAAGAGGCGAGGCCAGGAGCTGTGAATCGACTCCTGCAACCACAAATAGATGATTACAAAGAGGTGAGTGCATAATGTGAGCTATAGTATTATCATTATTATGATTATTGTGATTATTATTATGATTATTGTGATTATTATTATGATTATTGTGATTATTATTTACATCTCAATGGTTAGTTTATAAACACGATTGCAACAAAACTAACTTAGCAAGCTGAATTTAAAAGCTAAAGACTTTTATGCTATCACATCTTATGTCGAGTCCAGCTATATCCAGCCTGTCACCCATAGCAGGTGACTAGTAGCCAGGTACCTATTTACTGCTAGGTGACTCTCATAGGTTCCGCACTACCCACGATACAATCAATATCGAGTGACACCCAGGTACCTATTTACTGTTAGGTGAACATGGACTGTCTCCTATTCCCTTGTGTCTTAAACACCCCTTGTTTCCCTTTGATTCCTAAAGACCCCTTGTTTCTCCTTGCGTCCTAAAGCTCCCTTGTTTCTCCTTGCGTCCTAAAGACCCCTTGTTTCTCCTTGCATCCTAAAGCCCTTGTTTCTCCTTGCGTCCTAAAGACCCCTTGTTTCTCCTTGCGTCCTAAAGCTCCCTTGTTTCTCCTTGCGTCCTAAAGACCCCTTGTTTCTCCTTGC
This sequence comes from Cherax quadricarinatus, assembly GCF_038502225.1. Classification (NCBI taxonomy): domain Eukaryota; kingdom Metazoa; phylum Arthropoda; class Malacostraca; order Decapoda; family Parastacidae; genus Cherax; species Cherax quadricarinatus. Next base: position 154,228 of record NW_027195041.1, read on the forward strand.
GTCCTAAAGACCCCTTGTTTCTCCTTGTGGCCTAAAGACCCCTTGTTTCTCCTTGCGTCCTAAAGATCCCTTGTTTCTCCTTGCGTCCTAAAGACCCCTTGTTTCTCCTTGCGTCCTAAAGACCCCTTATTTCTCCTTGCGTCCTAAAGCTCCCTTGTTTCTCCTTGCGTCCTAAAGACCTTGTTTCTCCTTGCGTCCTAAAGACCCCTTGTTTCTCCTTGCGGCCTAAAGACCCCTTGTTTCTCCTTGCGTCCTAAAGACCCCTTGTTTCTCCTTGCGTCCTAAAGACCCCTTGTTCCTCCTTGCGTCCTAAAGACCCCTTGTTTTTTCCTCACCGTGCGTCAAGAGCTTGGTCCTCTCCTCTAACGATGCGTAGAGCTTCTTCAAGGTCTGGGACCGACTTGCTGGTCACTACCTGTCCACCTCTTTCTCCTCTTCTTAACTCTATCGTTGCTCTGGCCTCACCTTCTACACAACTCTCTACAGAGGCTACCTTGGCAGCTCTGGCAGCTCTATGTTGACGTAATGGCTCTCTCAGGAACTTAGACATTAGAATGTCTCGTTCTTTCTTACGTTCACTGAGGATCTGCTCTCGTCTGCGCCGTTCTTCCAGCTCTAATTTGTGAAGGTGTCGTTCTCTTGCTCTGTGGGGTTAACAAGTTATAGTTACAAGTTTGTTCAAGATAATATGTACGTTGTTCGTGCATGCCCGGTCATGTGTGTTCGTGCATGCCCGGTCATGTGTGTTCGTGCATGTCCGGTCATGTGTGTTCGTGCATGCCCGGTCATGTGTGTTCGTGCATGCCCGGTCATGTGTGTTCGTGCATGCCCGGTCATGTGTGTTCGTGCATGCCCGGTCATGTGTGTTCGTGCATGCCCGGTCATGTGTGTTCGTGCATGTCCGGTCATGTGTGTTCGTGCATGCCCGGTCATGTGTGTTCGTGCATGTCCGGTCATGTGTGTTCGTGCATGCCCGGTCATGTGTGTTCGTGCATGCCCGGTCATGTGTGTTCGTGCATGCCCGGTCATGTGTGTTCGTGCATGCCCGGTCATGTGTGTTCGTGCATGTCCGGTCATGTGTGTTCGTGCATGCCCGGTCATGTGTGTTCGTGCATGCCCGGTCATGTGTGTTCGTGCATGCCCGGTCATGTGTGTTCGTGCATGCCCGGTCATGTGTGTTCGTGCATGCCCGGTCATGTGTGTTCGTGCATGCCCGGTCATGTGTGTTCGTGCATGCCCGGTCATGTGTGTTCGTGCATGCCCGGTCATGTGTGTTCGTGCATGCCCGGTCATGTGTGTTCGTGCATGCCCGGTCATGTGTGTTCGTGCATGCCCGGTCATGTGTGTTCGTGCATGCCCGGTCATGTGTGTTCGTGCATGCCCGGTCATGTGTGTTCGTGCATGCCCGGTCATGTGTGTTCGTGCATGCCCGGTCATGTGTGTTCGTGCATGCCCGGTCATGTGTGTTCGTGCATGCCCGGTCATGTGTGTTCGTGCATGCCCGGTCATGTGTGTTCGTGCATGCCCGGTCATGTGTGTTCGTGCATGCCCGGTCATGTGTGTTCGTGCATGCCCGGTCATGTGTGTTCGTGCATGCCCGGTCATGTGTGTTCGTGCATGCCCGGTCATGTGTGTTCGTGCATGCCCGGTCATGTGTGTTCGTGCATGCCCGGTCATGTGTGTTCGTGCATGCCCGGTCATGTGTGTTCGTGCATGCCCGGTCATGTGTGTTCGTGCATGCCCGGTCATGTGTGTTCGTGCATGCCCGGTCATGTGTGTTCGTGCATGCCCGGTCATGTGTGTTCGTGCATGCCCGGTCATGTGTGTTCGTGCATGCCCGGTCATGTGTGTTCGTGCATGCCCGGTCATGTGTGTTCGTGCATGCCCGGTCATGTGTGTTCGTGCATGCCCGGTCATGTGTGTTCATACCTTCATGTGTACACTTGTGTGTGACTATCATGCACTGGTTTTTCAATCAGCAGTCTATTGTTGAGATAGTAATTAAGGTGTGGGGGTGTTGTGGTGGAGGTGCCAAGGAGGGTGTGCTGGAGGGAGGAATGATGGAGAGTTGTGGAGGGAACAATGGTGGTGGTGTGGTGGAGGTGCCAAGGAGGGTGTGCTGGAGGGAGGAATGATGGAGAGTTGTGGAGGGAACAATGGTGGTGTTGTGGTGGAGGTGCCAAGGAGGGTGTGCTGGAGGGAGGAATGATGGAGAGTTGTGGAGGGAACAATGGTGGTGTTGTGGTGGAGGTGCCAAGGAGGGTGTGCTGGAGGGAGGAATGATGGAGAGTTGTGGAGGGAACAATGGTGGTGTTGTGGTGGAGGTGCCAAGGAGGCTGTGCTGGAGGGAGGAATGATGGAGAGTTGTGGAGGGAACAATGGGGGTGTTGTGGTGGAGGTGCCAAGGAGGGTGTGCTGGAGGGAGGAATGATGGAGAGTTGTGGAGGGAACAATGGTGGTGTTGTGGTGGAGGTGCCAAGGAGGGTGTGCTGGAGGGAGGAATGATGGAGAGTTGTGGAGGGAACAATGGTGGTGTTGTGGTGGAGGTGCCAAGGAGGGTGTGCTGGAGGGAGGAATGATGGAGAGTTGTGGAGGGAACAATGGGGGTGTTGTGGTGGAGGTGCCAAGGAGGGTGTGCTGGAGGGAGGAATGATGGAGAGTTGTGGAGGGAACAATGGTGGTGTTGTGGTGGAGGTGCCAAGGAGGGTGTGCTGGAGGGAGGAATGATGGAGAGTTGTGGAGGGAACAATGGTGGTGTTGTGGTGGAGGTGCCAAGGAGGGTGTGCTGGAGGGAGGAATGATGGAGAGTTGTGGAGGGAACAATGGTGGTGTTGTGGTGGAGGTGCCAAGGAGGCTGTGCTGGAGGGAGGAATGATGGAGAGTTGTGGAGGGAACAATGGTGGTGGTGTGGTGGAGGTGCCAAGGAGGGTGTGCTGGAGGGAGGAATGATGGAGAGTTGTGGAGGGAACAATGGTGGTGTTGTGGTGGAGGTGCCAAGGAGGGTGTGCTGGAGGGAGGAATGATGGAGAGTTGTGGAGGGAACAATGGGGGTGTTGTGGTGGAGGTGCCAAGGAGGCTGTGCTGGAGGGAGGAATGATGGAGAGTTGTGGAGGGAACAATGGTGGTGTTGTGGTGGAGGTGCCAAGGAGGGTGTGCTGGAGGGAGGAATGATGGAGAGTTGTGGAGGGAACAATGGTGGTGGTGTGGTGGAAGGAAGAATGGAGGGTGTTGTAATGGAGGTAGGTGTGGTGGAGAGAAGAGTGATGGAGGGTGTTGTAATGGAGGTAGGTGTGGTGGAGAGAAGAGTGATGGAGGGTGTTGTAATGGAGGTAGGTGTGGTGGAGGGAAGAATGATGGAGGGTGTTGTAATGGAGGTAGGTGTGGTGGAGGGAAGAATGATGGAGGGTGTTGTAATGGAGGTAGGTGTGGTGGAGGGAAGAATGATGGAGGGTGTTGTACTGTAAGGTAAACAACTTACTCCTGGCGGTGACGGGTCTCCCTGGAGAGAGACCTAACCCTCCTCCAGTACTCCACTGTAGAGGCGTCCCTGATCTGGCTTCCCTCCAGGGCATCATGGCTGGCGTGCTCCAGGGCTTCGTGGTTGACGTGCTCCAGGGTACTATGACTGGCGTGCTCCAGGGTACCATGGCTGGCGTGCCCCAGGGCCCGGCGTCGGGATCTTCTTTCTCTGCCCACTGCTTCACCATCTTCACTAAGAGCGCTGGAGACCACAGTTAATGGAAATATTTAACATACAACCTCTTCCATCATAACACCCTTGGCGACCAAAACGTTTAATTTAATAAACATACTAACAAAAAAATGGACATGGGGTCGAACTGAGGTCCTGTAAACATCAGACACTACGCTGGGATGCCACGCCAGCGATGATTCTCTTCAAATCACTTGTTCTATCTAGCGATAGAACAAGCGATTACTAGGAACGGTTAAATCCCTTGATCTGTTACACCACGGAACGCAGGCGAGAAAGATACATGATAATATACACTTGGAAAATCCTAGAGGGACTAGTCCCAAATCTGCACACGGTAATAACTCCTTACGAAGGTAAAATATTCGGCAGGTAATGCGACGTCCCCCCAGTGAAGATCAGGGACACCACGAGTACGCTAAGAGATAACACATTAAGTGTCAGGGGCCCAAGACTGTTCAACTGCCTCCCAGCATACATATGGGGACCCTGGCTGTCTTCAAGACCCCTGGCTGTTTTCAAGACCCCAAGCTGTCTTCAAGAGCTGAGCAGGCACCTAAAGTCAGTTCCCGACCAACCAGGCTGTGGTTCGTACGTTGGTTTACGTGCGACCAGAAGTAACAGCCTGGTTGATCAGGCCCTGATCCACAACGAGGCCTGGTCATGAACCGGCCTGCAGGGGCGTAGACTCCAGAAACGCCCTCCAGGTACCATCCAGCCACGGTGGTTCTCGACGGTAAGTTTGAACCAGTGTAAAAACTACCAGCTACCATCCTTCCCTCAACCTTGAAATCAGTAATTAAATACTAGTTGGACGCTGCAGTAAAATGTGGGACTGATCCCCCACAACTTGGTAATGGTTCACCAGGGATTTTTACAGTTACTGTGTACTGGTCTTAACGATATAATGTACTCTTTGAGTACTAGATGTTATACTAATATTAGTAGTAGTAGTAGTCGAAGCATGAATAAGGACAAAGACAAGGACAAGGACAGATTCAAAGGCTGTGACCTGAGGCATTGATCAACAAATCTATTGTCAAAAGATATTTAGAAAATAAACCGAAGATTGAAGGTCTGCAAGGTGTCCAACAGGACACGAGGCAGACAGCTAGTGAAACCAGTCGTATACAGTTACTAGGCTGGCCCAGGATCTGGGACTCAACCCACCGCAGCCACAACTAAGCTAAGGCACTCATCCTTCCATTCTGAGCGCCTTTGTATACAAATTACAAAACATCTCTGATGTATAAGCCAGAGAAGATACTGTATAATAGCTGTAATCTGTGTGTTGGTTAATAATTCCTCTATTTCTGACCCCAGGTGCTAGTGAGGGTGACCTGTATACCTGACCCCAGGTGCTAGTGAGGGTGATCTGTATACCTGACCCCAGGTGCTAGTGAGGGTGATCTGTATACCTGACCCCAGGTGCTAGTGAGGGTGATCTATATACCTGACTCCAGGTGCTAGTGAGGGTGATCTGTATACATGACTCCAGGTGCTAGTGAGAGTGATCTGTATACCTGACCCCAGGTGCTAGTGAGGGTGATCTGTATACATGACTCCAGGTGCTAGTGAGGGTGACCTGTATACCTGACCCCAGGTGCTAGTGAGGGTAACCTGTATACCTGACCCCAGGTGCTAGTGAGGGTAACCTTTATACCTGACCCCAGGTGCTAGTGAGGGTGACCCGTATACCTTACACTGGTGCTAGTGAGGGTGACCCGTATACCTTACACTGGTGCTAGTGATGGTGACCTGTGTACCTGACTCCTGGTCCTACCCACTTTCTTGCTCTGCCTACCCACATCCTTGACGTACCCATGGCTTACTTGTGATCGTCTGTGTTATCACCACCAATATGCAACACTTCAAAATCATGCCTGATAGGGACTTGAAACATTCTCTCTTGTCAAGACGCTGTGATTTGTTGCCCATGTGTTGCACGTTGCTATTCTTGCAACTCTGGGGTCGCCCACTCCTCCACCCCTATGTCTGAACCTTCTTCCCCCTCTGGAGGTCTTTGAAGCCTCCATTTCCTGGCTTGTTGCCTCCAAGTAT
>NW_027195041.1:167500-172500 GCF_038502225.1 Cherax quadricarinatus
TGTATCTCTCCTCTGTATCTCTCCTCTGTATCTCTCCCCTGTATCTCTCCTCTGTATCTCTCCTCTGTATCTCTCCTCTGTATCTCTCCCCTGTATCTCTCCTCTGTATCTCTCCTCTGTATCTCTCCCCTGTATCTCTCCTCTGTATCTCTCCTCTGTATCTCTCCTCTGTATCTCTCCCCTGTATCTCTCCTCTGTATCTCTCCTCTGTATCTCTCCTCTGTATCTCTCCTCTTTATAATTCTACCTAAAATCTGGCGCATAAACTGGCAAGCACCTAGCAGCTGAGGGAGGCACCTAGCAGCTGAGGGAGGCACCTAGCAGCTGAGGGAGGCATCTAGCAGCTGAGAGAGGCACCTAGCAGCTGAGGGAGGCACCTAGCAGCTGAGGGAGGCACCTAGCAGCTGAGGGAGGCATCTAGCAGCTGAGAGAGGCACCTAGCAGCTGAGAGAGGCACCTAGCAGCTGAGAGAGGCATCTAGCAGCTGAGAGAGGCACCTAGCAGCTGAGAGAGGCACCTAGCAGCTGAGGGAGCCACCTAGCAGCTGAGGGAGCCACCTAGCAGCTGAGGGAGCCACCTAGCAGCTAAGGGAGCCACCTAGCAGCTGAGGGAGGCACCTAGAAGCTGAGGGAGGCATCTAGCAGCTGAGGGAGCCACCTAGCAACTGAGGGAGTCACCTAGCAACTGAGGGAGCCGCCTAGCAGCTGAGGGAGGCACCTAGCAGCTGAGGGAGACACCTAACAGCTGAGGGAGGCACCTAGCAACTGAGGGAGGCACCTAGCAGCTGAGAGAGGCACCTAGCAGCTGAGGGAGGCACCTAGCAACAGCTGGGAGGCACCTAGCAGCTGAGGGAGTCACCTAGCAGCTGGGGGAAGCACCTAGGAGTTGAGGGAGGGACCTAGCAGCTGGGGGAAGCACCTAGCAGCTGAGGGAAGCACCTAGCAGTTGAGGGAGGCACCTAGCAGCTGAGGAAGGCACCTAGCAGCTGAGGAAGGCACCTAGCAGCTGAGGGAGGCACCTAGCAGCTGAGGGAGGCACCTAGCAACAGCTGGGAGGCACCTAGCAGCTGAGGGAGTCACCTAACAGCTGGGGGAAGCACCTAGGAGTTGAGGGAGGGACCTAGCAGCTGGGGGAAGCACCTAGCAGCTGAGGGAAGCACCTAGCAGTTGAGGGAGGCACCTAGCAGCTGAGGAAGGCACCTAGCAACAGCTGGGAGGCACCTAGCAGCTGAGGGAGGCACCTAGCAACAGCTGGGAGGCACCTAGCAGCTGAGGGAGTCACCTAGCAGCTGGGGGAAGCACCTAGGAGTTGAGGGAGGGACCTAGCAGCTGGGGGAAGCACCTAGCAGCTGAGGGAAGCACCTAGCAGTTGAGGGAGGCACCTAGCAGCTGAGGAAGGCACCTAGCAGCTGAGGGAGGCACCTAGCAGTTGGGATCAAACAGCTGACAGTAATCTGGTCAGTATCTCAGTTATTATCTGCAGCATCGACACGCAACCTCACCTCACCTCACCTCACCTCACCGTACCCTACCTCACCTCACCCTCACCTTACCCTCATTTCACCTCACCCTCACTTCACCTCACCCTCACCTCACCTCACCCTCACCTCACCTCACCCTCACCTCACCTCACCCTCACTTCACCTCACCCTCACCTCACCTCACCCTCACTTCACCTCACCCTCACTTCACCTCACCCTCACCTATACTTCCCAGGTGTGTCGAAAATCCGTGTAAGCTTTTTGTATTCTGTCAAAATTATCAAAAAGAAGCCAGGTAAAAGTTAAACACTCTGGCAAGACTACTAGCCCATTCTATTAGTGTCATGAATGTTAGTAGATAGGTAGACAGGTAGGTATGTAGATAAGTAGGGAGACAGGTAGGTATGTAGATAGGTATGTAGATAGGTACGTAGGTATGTAGATAGGTACGTAGGTAGGTATGTAAATAAGTAGGGAGGTAGATAGGTAGGTATATAGATAGGAAGGTAGGTAGATAGGTAGGTAGGTAGATAGGTAGGTAGGTAGATAGGTAGGTATGTAGATAGGTAGGTATGTATGTAGGGAGATTGGTATGTAGATAGGTACTTAGGTAGTCGAAATAGCTAGAACAGGAAGTAGGTTGGTAGAGAGGAACCAACAGGTAGGTACTACCTTCCCATGTCAGACGGAAGCTTGGTAAATGTTTTGCACTCTGCATGTAAATATATGTAAATATATATATATATATATATATATATATATATATATATATATATATATATATATATATATATATATATATATATATATATATATATATATACACACACACAAGGAATTCGCAAGAGCAGGCGAAATATACACAAACACTGATCTCTGGCTGAAGGAGACTCGAACCTACGAACCTTGAAACAAGGTACGCAGTGCTATAACAAACTCACCACACTGGACAATACCTTGGAGTCCAGCTTGCGCTAGACTTTGATCCAAGGCAGCCAGCTTTCAGGGAGAAGGCTGACAGCTTTTCCTCTCATCCCCTGCATGCATCAGCCTTAATAGACATTTTAACAATCCCCTGATGCATGCAGGGGATGAGAGGAAAAGCTGTCAGCCTTCTCCCTGAAAGCTGGCTGCCTTGGATCAAAGTCTAGCGCAAGCTGGACTCCAAGGTATTGTCCAGTGTGGTGAGTTTGGTATAGCACTGCGTACCTTGTTTCAAGGTTCGTAGGTTCGAGTCTCCTTCAGCCAGAGATCAGTGTTTGTGTATAATTGGTTAATTATCATGCAGGTAATATATGTCTAAAATAATTATATAATTATTATATATGTTTACAGTTTCTCCTGTGGATAACTTTTAGGTTTAATGACCTAATATATCTTTGGTTTTATTAGGTTTAATGACCTAATATCTTTGGTTTTATTAGGTTTAATGACCTAATATCTTTGGTTTTATTAGGTTTAATGACCTAATATCTTTGGTTTTATTAGGTTTAATGACCTAATATATCTTTGGTTTTATTAGGTTTAATGACCTAATATATTTTTACTGACGATATAATGTATCTGTGTTATATCACAGTTCTTGTTAGATAACAGTTATATCACAGATCTTGTTAGATAACAGTTATATCACAGATCTTGTTAGATAACAGTTATATCACAGTTCTTGTTAGATAACAGTTATATCACAGTTCTTGTTAGATAACAGTTATATCACAGATCTTGTTAGATAACAGTTATATCACAGTTCTTGTTAGATAACAGTTATATCACAGTTCTTGTTAGATAACAGTTATATCACAGTTCTTGTTAGATAACAGTTATATCACAGTTCTTGTTAGATAACAGTTATATCACAGTTCTTGTTAGATAACAGTTATATCACAGTTCTTGTTAGATAACAGTTATATCACAGTTCTTGTTAGATAACAGTTATATCACAGTTCTTGTAAGATAACAGTTATATCACAGTTCTTGTTAGATAACAGTTATATCACAGTTCTTGTTAGATAACAGTTATATCACAGTTCTTGTTAGATAACAGTTATATCACAGTTCTTGTTAGATAACAGTTATATCACAGTTCTTGTTAGATAACAGTTATATCACAGTTCTTGTTAGATAACAGTTATATCACAGTTCTTGTAAGATAACAGTTATATCACAGATCTTGTTAGATAACAGTTATATCACAGTTCTTGTTAGATAACAGTTATATCACAGTTCTTGTTAGATAACAGTTATATCACAGTTCTTGTAAGATAACAGTTATATCACAGATCTTGTTAGATAACAGTTATATCACAGTTCTTGTTAGATAACAGTTATATCACAGTTCTTGTTAGATAACAGTTATATCACAGTTCTTGTTAGATAACAGTTATATCACAGATCTTGTAAGATAACAGTTATATCACAGTTCTTGTTAGATAACAGTTATATCACAGTTCTTGTTAGATAACAGTTATATCACAGATCTTGTAAGATAACAGTTATATCACAGATCTTGTAAGATAACAGTTATATCACAGTTCTTGTAAGATAACAGTTATATCACAGATCTTGTAAGATAACAGTTATATCACAGTTCTTGTTAGATAACAGTTATATCACAGTTCTTGTTAGATAACAGTTATATCACAGTTCTTGTAAGATAACAGTTATATCACAGATCTTGTAAGATAACAGTTATATCACAGTTCTTGTTAGATAACAGTTATATCACAGTTCTTGTAAGATAACAGTTATATCACAGTTCTTGTAAGATAACAGTTATATCACAGATCTTGTAAGATAACAGTTATATCACAGTTCTTGTTAGATAACAGTTATATCACAGTTCTTGTAAGATAACAGTTATATCACAGATCTTGTAAGATAACAGTTATATCACAGTTCTTGTTAGATAACAGTTATATCACAGTTCTTGTTAGATAACAGTTATATCACAGTTCTTGTTAGATAACAGTTATATCACAGTTCTTGTTAGATAACAGTTATATCACAGTTCTTGTTAGATAACAGTTATATCACAGTTCTTGTTAGATAACAGTTATATCACAGATCTTGTTAGATAACAGTTATATCACAGTTCTTGTTAGATAACAGTTATATCACAGATCTTGTTAGATAACAGTTATATCACAGTTCTTGTTAGATAACAGTTATATCACAGATCTTGTTAGATAACAGTTATATCACAGTTCTTGTTAGATAACAGTTATATCACAGTTCTTGTTAGATAACAGTTATATCACAGTTCTTGTTAGATAACAGTTATATCACAGATCTTGTTAGATAACAGTTATATCACAGTTCTTGTTAGATAACAGTTATATTACAGTTCTTGTTAGATAACAGTTTATATCACAGTTCTTGTAAGATAACAGTTATATCACAGTTCTTGTTAGATAACAGTTATATCACAGTTCTTGTTAGATAACAGTTATATCACAGTTCTTGTTAGATAACAGTTATATCACAGTTCTTGTTAGATAACAGTTATATCACAGTTCTTGTT
>NW_027195041.1:177500-322500 GCF_038502225.1 Cherax quadricarinatus
CATCCACCATTATGTTAACCATCCACCATTATGTTAACCATCTACCATTATGTAAATCATCCACCATTATGTTAATCATCCACCATTATGTTAATCATCCACCATTATGTTAATCATCCACCATTATGTTAACCATCCACCATTATGTTAACCATCTACCATTATGTTAACCATCCACCATTATGTTAACCATCCACCATTATGTTAACCATCTACCATTATGTTAATCATCCATTATGTAAACCATCTACCATTATGTTAACCATCTACCATTATGTTAATCATCCACCATTATGTTAATCATCCACCATTATGTTAACCATCCACCATTATGTTAACCATCTACCATTATGTAAATCATCCACTATTATGTTAATCATCCACCATTATGTTAATCATCCACCATTATGTTAACCATCCACCATTATGTTAACTATCTACCATTATGTTAACCATCCACCATTATGTTAACCATCCACCATTATGTTAACCATCCACCATTATGTTAACCATCTACCATTATGTTAATCATCCATTATGTAAACCATCTAACATTATGTTAACCATCTACCATTATGTTAATCATCTACCATTATGTTAACCATCCACCATTATGTTAACCATCCACCATTATGTTAACCATCTACCATTATGTTAATCATCCACCATTTTGTTAACCATCCACCATTATGTTAACCATCCACCATTATGTTAACCATCCACCATTATGTTAACCATATACCATTATGTTAACCATCTAACATTATGTTAACCATCCACCATTATGTTAACCATCCACCATTATGTTAACCATCTACCATTATGTTAATCATCCACCATTATGTAAACCATCTACCATTATGTTAACCATCTACCATTATGTTAATCATCCATTATGTAAACCATCTACCATTATGTTACCCATCTACCATTATGTTAATCATCCACCATTATGTTAACCATCTACCATTATGTTAACCATCTACCATTATGTTAACCATCCACCATTATGTTAACCATCCACCATTATGTTAACCATCTACCATTATGTTAATCATCCATTATGTAAACCATCTACCATTATGTTAACCATCTACCATTATGTTAATCATCCATTATGTTAACCATCTACCATTATGTTAACCATCTACCATTATGTTAATCATCCACCATTATGTTAACCATCTACCATTATGTTAATCATCCACCATTATGTTAACCATCTACCATTATGTTAATCATCCACCATTATGTAAACCATCTACCATTATGTTAACCATCTACCATTATGTTAATCATCCACCATTATGTTAACCACTTAATTCGCTATATAACCAGGTGAAACATTTCCCTACACGTATAGAGGAGAACTGAACAAATGCAGTTCCACCCGCACCTTCACCTGATGATCTCCTTACTAGTAACCTCTGCATGCCTGCAATAATTATAAATATATATATATATATATATATATATATATATATATATATATATATATATATATATATATATATATATATATATATATATATATGCAAAACAACCACTCTGAAAGAATAGAGAAATTCCAAGCGCTTTCGTGACTACTCACATTATCAAGGAATTATGAAAGTAAAGCATCCAAGGAAGCTATATAAGGGGTCTGGCCAGCACCTCACTATCAGATCCCACAACGGTTAAACACCTGACGCGCGCCGACCCAACTTTCAAATTCAAATTCAAAGTTTATTCTCTATAAGGATTACAATGCTGAGTTTACAGAAATTTGGTTATTGTTTGGTTTACATGTAGTAAAATTGTGATTACAGAGTGTACCACTAGAACGCTTAGCATGGCTAGGCATTTCGGGCATACTTAGTTTTATTCTTAATTGTAAAATATTACAAATTATGAGGTAAGTTGGTATTATGGCTAAGTGACTAAATACTAGTTTGTGAGTTTAGCAATGTGAATGCTTTTGTTTTGGCACAGTATATAGTTTCAGTATTGGAGTATCACAGGATTCATTATTTTAAGACTGAGATTAATATTTCTGTTTATGGTCAAATGAGTGAGCGAGTGTAAGTGTGAACCACCAGGTGGTATTCGTGTAGTTAGTTGACGGGGTGTATCAGGGAGATAAGATGTTTTCTAATGGTAGTTTTGAAGGTGATGAATGTGTCTGCAGTTCTAGAGTTCTCAGGTAGGGTATTCCAGATTTTAGGGCCTTTGACATACATTGAATTTTTGTAAAGGTTTAGTCGGACACGGGGAATGTCGTAGAGATGTTTGTTTCTGGTGTTATGCCTGTGGGTTCTGTCACAACTATCAAGAAAGCGTTTTAGGTCAAGGTTGATATTAGAGTTTAAGGCCCTGTAGATATAGATTGCACAGTAGTAAGTGTGGATGTACTGAACTGGGAGTAAGTTTAGATCTTTGAAGAGTGGGGGGGTGTGCTGCCAGGGATGGGATTTAGTGATTATTCTTACTGCAGCTTTTTGTTGGGTTATTATTGGCTTTAGGTGTGTTGCTGCAGTTGATCCCCAAGCACAAATAGCATAGGTGAGGTATGGATAAATAAGTGAGTGGTATAGTGTGAGAAGGGCATTTTGCGGCACGTAGTATCGTATCTTGGAGAGGATCCCAACCGTTTTGGATACTTTTTTGGCTATATGCTGGATATGGGTGCTGAAATTCAGGTTGTTGTCAAGGTATAAGCCTAGGAATTTTCCCCCATTATTTCTGGTAATTAGAGTGTTGTCAATCTTAATGTTAATTTGTGCATCTCCTGCTCTGCTACCAAACATAATATAGTAAGTTTTGTCAGTGTTAAGCGTAAGTTTATTGGCTGTCATCCAAGTCGATATTTTAATCAGCTCCTCATTCACAATGGTGTTGAGGGTGGCAAGATTAGGGTGAGAGATGACATAAGTCGTGTCATCAGCAAAGAGAATGGGTTTCAGGTGTTGGGATACGTTTGGAAGGTCATTGATGTATATGAGGAAGAGCAGGGGACCAAGGACACTTCCCTGCGGAACTCCAGTATCAAGTGCCCGTGTTGCTGATGCTGTGTCTTTAATGGTGACGTACTGATACCTATTAGTAATGTAAGATTTGAAATAAGCAAGCGCATGGCCTCTTATACCGTAGTGGTCAAGTTTGTGGAGTAGGATTTCGTGGTTTACTGTGTCAAAAGCTTTTCTTAGGTCAATAAAAATTCCTAGTGGATATTCCTTATTTTCCAATGCTGTGTAAAGCAGATCTAGCATTTTTATGATTGCATCATTAGTGCTTTTATTTTTCCTGAATCCAAACTGGCAGGGGTTGAGTATGTTTTGAGCCGTTATAAATGAATACAGTCTCCTGTGCACGAGTTTCTCAAAGATTTTGGATAGCAATGGTAAGTTTGATATTGGCCTATAGTTGTTTAAGTCTGTAGGGTCACCACCTTTATGTATTGGTGTAACCCTTGCCATCTTGAGTAGTTTCGGGAAGGTGCTAGTCTCTATTGACTTGTTAAAAAGTAATGAAATAGTATGCGAAAGGACATGGGCCGCTCGCTTGTACAGTAATGGTGGGACATGAGACAGATTCCCCAAGTTATCTTTAAGTGACTTTATGATCTCAATGACTTCCGTGGGCTCAGTTGGTGCAAGATAGAAGGAATTAGGGAAATTTCCATCTAGGTAGTCCCCGGCATGGGCATTGGTATGTGGGATTTTACTAGCGAGATTAGATCCTATGTTTGAGAAGAAGTCGTTTATCTTTATAGCTTTGTCAGTGGGATGTAGTGGTGTTTCATTAGGTTTAGTTAGGACAATATTCTTGGTTTTTCTCAGTTTGTGGGTCCCTAGAATCTGAGAGAGTGTTTTCCAGGTCTTTTTTATATCTCCTCTAGTGTCTGTGAATCTACTGGAGTAGTATAGTTGTTTGGCTTTTTTTATTACTTTGGTGAGAGCTGATGAATAGTGTTTAAGAGTATCTTTGTGTATTAAGCCCTGTCTATATTGCTTTTCATATTGGTGTTTCTTGTCAATGGATTTCAGAATGGTGCTGGTTAGCCATGGGCAACCAAGCCGTTTGTTTGTGATCTGTTTTGTTTTTATAGGACAATGTTTGTTGTATAGTCTAAGTAATTTGTTAAGAAAGATGTCTGTCCAGTCATCAATACCATTGGCCTTGGAGAATTCTGTAGGCCAATCAACAGTCTCTAGGTCAGCTGTGAACTTCCTTACTGAGGCCTCGTCATGGAGTCTAAATGAGACTTTGTTGTATTCAAGTGGTGGTTTACTAATGTTTGTCAGGAGGAAGGTAGGGTAGTGGTCTGTAGTGCTATCTGTGATTATCCCTGATTTAAGGGGGGCTAGTATATTGGTCCATATGTGGTCTATTATGGTTGCACTTGTCTCAGTGAGCCTGGTTGGTTTAGTTATTGTTGGTATGAGAAGTGTGTTGTTCATATTGTTGATGAAATCAGTTACAGGCTGATCATCTAGTAAGCCAAGGTTGATGTTGAAGTCTCCAGCTAAGAGAAGGTGGTGCTTATTCATTTGTCTGTTTGTTATTAGTGACTTTAATTTCTCACTGAAATTTGGGATGTTTGTGTGAGGTATCCGGTAAATGGCACCGATTGTTATAGGCGTCTTAAGGTTTTTTACAGTAAAATTAGCAAAAATGTATTCCCCATATTCATCACTAAAGCAAGTGGTGCTAAGACAAGATAATTGGTTAGAGTAATAGATTGCAATACCACCCCCAACTTGGTTTGTTCTGCAGTTGTGAATTGCTGTGTATCCTGGTAGAGGGTAGATATCTATTGTGTCCTGCTTAAGCCAGGTCTCAGTAAGAATAATGCAGGAGAAGGGTGTCTTTAGTGATTCAAGGAGTGCTAGGAGGTCATCATAGTGTTTGCTTAAGGACCTGATGTTGTAGTTAAGTACTGATAGACTTTTAGCATTGTTTAGGATAGTGGTGGCTTGTGATGCTGTGTAATAAAGGCAGTTACTTTCCAATAGGTTTTGATTGGGTGTCAGATTATGGAGGTTTAGATCAGGGTCAACGTGATCAATCATCTTCTAGGTTTAAAATTATGGTTATTTATATCCTGAGTTGTGTGTTGAGTTCTACTACTGATATCTGTAGTGGTAGGAAGTTTGGACAAGTATATAGCTAGAGTATTTTGGTCATGTAGGGTATAGTCACTACTACACATAATGAAGTTGATGTTGTCTGTGTGTTGTGCTGGAATGAACTAAAGTACAACTAGGTATAAACTAGTAATATAAAAATACAAATTAAAAATAGAACAAGACTCTCACTTGTAATTGCACTAAGGTCTAATAATGACTTTTGTGGAGTCTATGTTTTGAGCTAGAGTGAGCTAAAGTACAATAGGTTTAATCTAATAATATAAAAGTACAAATTAAAAATAGCACTAGTCTCTCACTAGTAATTGCACTATGGTCTAATATAGTGAATTTGGTATTGACTATGTCTTGAGGTAGAATGAGCTAGAGTAAAACTGATTAATCTAATAATATAATAAAGGAACAAGACTCTCAAATGTAATTGCACTAAGGTCTTATATAAGTTGTTTACAAGAATTAGAGTATAACTAGATTTAAATTGACAGGATAAAATACACAAATTAAGGTAGCAAAATAATAATAAAAAAAAAGAATTGATAAAAATAAAAATGGCAAAGACTTGGTTATAATATGCTAGTAAGATGGTAGACAGGATAATATAAAAGTTGTAGTTGGAAATACTAGGTTAAAAAAGTATGGAATAAAAATGGTCAATAAAAGAAGTTTACAATAAGTTTGATCAATATAGTTTAAAGTAAAATTGGGCAATAATAGGGATTTAGAATAAAATTGGGCAATTGAGTATTTTTTAAAGTGAGGTAGAATTATTGAAGACAAGTTATGGTTAGTTTATAATAAAATAAGATAGAACAGTGATGTGGTAAGTTGTAAAAAAGGAGATAGATTCTGTAGATATTTAATATAATTAAGACTATGAGGTAGAATGGTCGTTGAATACAACAATGACAATTAAAAGTAGTTGGAGTATTAGAATTTTAGGGGGGCACAAATATATGACAATATAACACTAACGGTGGACTATGGGTATTATGTGCACTTTACTCTGATTCTGTTAGTCCAGCCTCACTTAGGAATGTTTTAAGGTCATGTTCTGTGGAGATGAAGTATCTCTTTCCAGTGGGCTGTTTCCGAACTGCTATTTTTCCATCCCTCACAAAGCACTGGTGGATTTTTTGGGCATAGCGCAGTTTTCTTAGCCGATAAAGGTTTTGTCTCGTTTTGGTAAGGCACTCATTGACATAAACATCAGTTTTCATAGGAATAGATGTTTTTAGTAGGTTGTTTCTTGGATAGGTCCTTTGCACAACTCACCCACAAACTATTCTACCCAAGATAATTTAAAAATTATTATTTGTCCAGTGTATTATTAAATTCTTCCCAAATTCTATTAATTATAAATGGATCTAATTTATATAAACCAAAGGAAATATTCATATTATTGTCAAAACTGCTTTTTATGAAACAAGATTCAATTATATTCCTGTCGACCATGGACTTGCTTGATACTACTTTCTCAACTTTTTGAAAATCAATTGGATGGTTAAAATCTCTTACATGAATAAATAGAGCATTGGAATCTTGTCCAGTTCTAATGCTATATTTATGTTGTTTTAATCTTAGTTCGAGATTTTTACCAGTTTGACTGTAATAAACTTTATCGCAAATTTTACAAGGAATCTTATAGACACATCCATCAGCATTTTGGGGGTTATTCTTTATCAAAAGTTTTTTTACTGTATCAAGATTTTTGAATACAACTTTAATATTAAAAGTCTTAAGAAGAGAAGGCATATCAAGCAAGTTTTCATGGTAAGGGAGAACCAACATATTTTTAGTTGAATAAGGCTGGTTGTCCCTTTTTGGATTGTAAAAAGTATTTCTAGCAACTTTAAAAGATTTATCAATTACATTTCTTGGGTATTTTAAATCATTACCTATTTCATAAATTTTGGATATTTCCTCATCTATGAACTCTGGACTACAAATTCGTAAAGCTCTCAAAAACATTAATGAGAAAATAGACAGTTTGACTCTATCTTGATGGGAAGAATAATAGTGGACATAGGAACAGTTATTTGTAGGTTTTCTGTAAATTTTAAATTTGAATTCATTATTACCCTTAATAATTAAAACATCTAGAAAAGGCAATGAGTTATTTTCTTCAAACTCAACAGTAAAGTTTATAGAATGGGCTAAGGTATTTAATTTTCCAAGGAAATGGTATATATCTACATTTTTGGGCATAAGACACAAAATATCATCAACATATCTGAACCATTTAGCTCTATTAGGGAGGATTGTGTTAAGCAACCTTGTTTCAAAAAATTCCATGTATAGGTTACTAAGAACAGGTGAAAGAGGATTTCCCATTGCCATACCAAACTTCTGAGTGTAAAACTTATCATTAAATACAAATTTTGCATCAACAATGCAAAGTTTAATAAGTTTAATGATAGTAGGAACTGGCAATGGTAAATCATAATTAACGAGTTCTTCAGATAAGAAACTTAATAAATCATCAACAGGAACTTTCGTAAACAAGGAAGTAACATCAAAACTAACCATGTTAAAATCATTTAAGTCAGTCAAGGAGCTTAATTTATCAACCAAGTCTATGTTGTTTTTAACATTAAAGTTAGAAATTTTGCCAACAATAGGGCTCAAAATATCAACAAGCCATTTGGATAATTTATATGAAACTGACCCTATGGAGCTAATAATTGGTCTGACTGGATTCCCTGGTTTGTGTGTTTTTATTAGTCCATACATATAAGGTAAAGATGGATTAGTGGAAGTAAATTGTTTGACTAATTCATCTTTGCCTTTCAGTAGAAGTTTTATTGTTTTATTGAAATTGCTGTTTTTGAGAGCTTTACGAATTTGTAGTCCAGAGTTCATAGATGAGGAAACATCCAAAATTTATGAAATAGGTAATGATTTGAAATACCCAAGAAATGTAATTGATAAATCTTTTAAAGTTGCTAGAAATACTTTTTACAATCCAAAAAGGGACAACCAGCCTTATTCAACTAAAAATATGTTGGTTCTCCCTTACCATGAAAACTTGGTTTATATGCCTTCTCTTCTTAAGACTTTTAATATTAAAGTTGTATTCAAAAATCTTGATACAGTAAAAAAACTTTTGATAAAGAATTCCCCCCAAAATGCTGATGGATGTGTCTATAAGATTCCTTGTAAAATTTGCGATAAAGTTTATTACAGTCAAACTGGTAAAAATCTCGAACTAAGATTAAAACAACATAAATATAGCATTAGAACTGGACAAGATTCCAATGCTCTTTTTATTCATGTAAGAGATTTTAACCATCCAATTGATTTTCAAAAAGTTGAGAAAGTAGTATCAAGCAAGTCCATGGTCGACAGGAATATAATTGAATCTTGTTTCATAAAAAGCAGTTTTGACAATAATATGAATATTTCCTTTGGTTTATATAAATTAGATCCATTTATAATTAATAGAATTTGGGAAGAATTTAATAATACACTGGACAAATAATAATTTTTAAATTTTCTTGGGTAGAATAGTTTGTGGGTGAGTTGTGCAAAGGACCTGTCCAGTTGGGCCGGCGCACGTCAGGTGTTTAACCGTTGTGGGATCTGATAGTGAGGTGCTGGCCGGACCCCTTATATAGCTTCCTTGGATGCTTTACTTTTATAGTTCCTTGATAATGTGAGTAGTCACGAAAGCACTTGGAATTTCTCTATTCTTTCCGAGTGGTTGTTTTGCATATTATGAAATCACCTGTTTACTGTGATCTTATTGCATATATACCTGGAGGTTACCTGGAGGTTATTCCGGGGATCAACGCCCCCGCGGCCCGGTCCACGACCAGGCCTCCCGATGGATCAGGGCCTGATCAACTAGGCTGTTACTGCTGGCCGCACGCAGTCCGACGTACGAGCCACAGCCCGGCTGATCCGGCACCGACTTTAGGTATCTGTCCAGCTCTCTCTTGAAGGCAGCCAGGGGTTTATTGGCAATTCCCCTAATGCTTGATGGGAGGCTGTTGAACAGTTTTGGGCCCCGGACACTTATGGTGTTTTCTCTTAGTGTACCAATGGCGCCCCTACTTTTTATTGGGGGCATTTTGCATCGCCTGCCCAGTCTTTTACTTTCGTAGGGAGTGATTTCTGTGTGCAGATTTGGGACCATTCCTTCCAAGATTTTCCAAGTGTAGATTATGATATATCTCTCCCTCCTGCGTTCCAACGAGTACAAGTCAAGTGCTTCCAAGCGTTCCCAGTAGTTAAGGTGCTTGACAGAACTAATACGTGCAGTAAAGGATCTCTGTACACTCTCTAGATCTGCGATTTCACCTGCTTTGTATGGAGATGTTAATGTACAGCAGTATTCCAGCCTAGAGAGAACAAGTGATTTGAAAAGGATCATCATTATATATATATATATATATATATATATATATATATATATATATATATATATATATATATATAAAATATATATAAATAAAATATATATATATATATATATATATATATATATATATATATATCGTGCCGAATAGGCAGAACTTGCGATCTTGGCTTAAATAGCAACGCTCATCTTGCCATATAGGACAAGTGAAAATTTGTGTATGCAATAATTTCGCCAAAATCATTCTGAACCTGACGAAAAAAATATATTTCACTGTGTTTGTTTAGTATTAAATTATTGTAAGCAAATCTAAAATATATTTAGTTGGGTTAGGCTAAAATAAATTGTTCTTGTTATAATAAGGTTAGGTAAGTTTTCTAAGATTCTTTTGGAGCAAAATTATAAATTTTTACATTAACATCAATGAAAAAAATATATCTTTAAACGTATAAGAGAAAATTTTAGAAAGGACTTAATTTTAAATCAGTTCTTGCTAATTGACCAGTTTTACATATTCGGCACATCATATATATATATATATATATATATATTAATATATATATATTTATATATATATATATGCAATAAGATCACAGTAAACAAGTGATTTCAGAATATGCAAAAAAACCACTGTGAAAGACTAGAGAAATTCCAAGCGCTTTCGTGACTACTCACATTATCATAGTTCCTTGATAATGTGAGTAGTCACGAAAGCGCTTGGAATTTCTCTAGTCTTTCACAGTGGTTGTTTTGCATATATATATATATATATATATATATATATATATATATATATATATATATATATATATATATATATATATATATACATATATATATATATATATATATATATATATATATATATATATATATATATATATATATATATATATATATATATATATATATATATATATATATATATATATATAACTGCAGGAAGACCGGCAAGGTTCTCAAGTGACGCTTGTTACCACTCGGCCACAAACGCCTCAAAAGCCGGGAAGCCTGGTTTACAAGTCATGTTTCTTCCCAGCCCGGGCACAACAGTGAGCCACAAGCACGGTTTCAAGCTCTTTGATCCTCATGTATATTCTGACTTTCACAAGCAAAGAAACATGGCTTGTAAACCAGGTTTCCCAGCTTTTATGATATTTGTGGACGAGTGAAGAAAGTCACTTGGGAACCCTGCCAGTCTTCCTGTAGTCAGTGTAGTGGGTTTGACTCCTACTGACTGCGATCTTTCTCTGTATATAAACTTGGAGCATGTAGATAGTATTATACATGTGAACCATACACTATATAAACATTATGTACTTGTACTCACCTAAGAATGACATATTATAGACTTTGTATTAAAGGATACGATGGTTGTTGTAAGTGTCTAGGTGATGTTCTTGACGACCTTAGTGGCGAGGCGAGTGATGTTCTTAAAGTGAAGTTGTAGGTGTTCATTGTGGGCGTTGATGTGGTGATGAAATGGAGCAGTTGTGGTTGTGGGTTGAGAGTAGATGGGCTGGTAGTACCGTGGGGGTGGGATTCAACTCCCTACAGTGTTTCCCACACCACACATTGTGGGACAACACACTCCACATCCCCTACACATCCTGCTCCTCATTCTTATTCCACTGTTTGTCTCATGCTTACCTGGAAAGTAAATTAATTAGTGATATGCAAGAGTGACAGCTACATTTTAATGCATCGGCACTAGTGGGAACCTGCTGTCCCTGTTCACTTAGTAAGTAGGTACCTGGGTGCTAGTCACCTTCTACTTGCTGCCCTTGTTCACCTAGCAGTAAGTAGGTACCTGGGTGTTAGGTGACTGGTGTGGGTGGCATCCTGGAGACAAAAAATAACCTAAGTTGTGAGAAATGCTCTGCCTGGTGGGTAAAGCTCCCGCTTCACACACGGAGGGCCCGGGTTCGATTCCCGGCGGGTGGAAACATTTCGACACGTTTCCTTACACCTGTTGTCCTGTTCACCTAGCAGCAAATAGGTACCTGGGTATTAGTCGACTGGTGTGGGTGGCATCCTGGGGGACAAGATTAAGGACCACAATGGAAATAAGTTAGACAGTCCTCGATGACGCACTGACTTTCTTGGGTTATCCTGGGTGGCTAACCCTCCGGGGTTAAAAATCCGAACGAAATCTTATCTTATGACAGCTATGGTCTGTATAAGTTTTATCATGTACTGGTAGAAATATACATTATTATAATGATAACTATCCAGACTGAATGCTAGCATCCATTTCATATATCCTAAGTCAATTTTCTTGATTATGTGTACTCACCTAGTTGAGGTTGCGGGGGTCGAGTCCGAGCTCCTGGCCCCGCCTCTTCACTCATCGCTACTAGGTCACTCTCCCTGAGCCGTGAGCTTTATCATACCTCTGCTTAAAGCTATGTATGGATCCTGCCTCCACTACATCGCTTCCCAAACTATTCCACTTACTGACTACTCTGTGGCTGAAGAAATACTTCCTAACATCCCTGTGATTCATCTGTGTCTTCAGCTTCCAACTGTGTCCCCTTGTTACTGTGTCCAATCTCTGGAACATCCTGTCTTTGTCCACCTTGTCAATTCCTCTCAGTATTTTGTATGTCGTTATCATGTCCCCCCTATCTCTCCTGTCCTCCAGTGTCGTCAGATTGATTTCCCTTAACCTCTCCTCGTAGGACATACCTCTTAGCTCTGGGACTAGTCTTGTTGCAAACCTTTGCACTTTCTCTAGTTTCATTACGTGCTTGGCTAGGTGTGGGTTCCAAACTGGTGCCGCATACTCCAATATGGGCCTAACGTACACGGTGTACAGGGTCCTGAACGATTCCTTATTAAGATGTCGGAATGCTGTTCTGAGGTTTGCTAGGCGCCCATATGCTGCAGCAGTTATTTGGTTGATGTGCGCTTCAGGAGATGTGCCTGGTGTTATACTCACCCCAAGATCTTTTTCCTTGAGTGAGGTTTGTAGTCTCTGACCCCCTAGACTGTACTCCGTCTGCGGCATTCTTTGCCCTTCCCCAATCTTCATGACTTTGCACTTGGTTGGATTGAACTCCAGGAGCCAATTGCTGGACCAGGTCTGCAGCCTGTCCAGATCCCTTTGTAGTTCTGCCTGGTCTTCGATCGAGTGAATTCTTCTCATCAACTTCACGTCATCTGCAAACAGGAACACCTCCGAGTCTATTCCTTCCGTCATGTCATTCACAAATACCAGAAACAGCACTGGTCCTAGGACTGACCCCTGTGGGACCCCGCTGGTCACAGGTGCCCACTCTGACACCTCGCCACGTACCATGACTCTCTGTTGTCTTCCTGACAAGTATTCCCTGATCCATTGTAGTGCCTTCCCTTTTATCCCTGCTTGGTCCTCCAGTTTTTGCACCAATCTCTTGTGTGGAACTGTGTCAAACGCCTTGCAGTCCAAGAATATGCAATCCACCCACCCCTCTCTCTTGTCTTACTGCTGTCACCATATCATAGAACTCCAGTAGGTTTGTGACACAGGATTTCCCGTCCCTGAAACCATGTTGGCTGCTGTTGATGAGATCATTCCTTTGTGTGTGTGTGTGTGTGTGTGTGTGTGTGTGTGTGTGTGTGTGTGTGTGTGTGTGTGTGTGTGTGTGTGTGTGTGTGTGTGGATCACAGATGTTTTTGGGTTTACACCTGTGAGCACACCTGCACTTTATAATTGTATCCGCATACTTCATTGATGACGACTCTCTCTCTGTCCCCGTCTGTCTGTCTGTCTGTCTGTCTGTCTGTCTGTCTCTCTCTCTCTCTCTCTCTCTCTCTCTCTCTCTCTCTCTCCCCCTCCCTCCCTCTTTACCCTACTTAGACTTCAGGAAAATTAGGGTAGGGGCACGGGAGGATGGCAGGGCAGGGCAGGGGGTGCCCAAACAGAGCAACACCAGAGGTAGGGAGTGTGCATGAGGGGGCTAAGACCCCCAGGAATGCCTGGAGGTGTGATCGATACCTGGGAGGGGGGGCAGACGAAGCAGTAGCAGTAGCAGGAAGAGGAAGAAGTGGAGAAGAGGGAGTCACTGAGTGCTCAAAAAACACATCCTGCATGGATAATAATAATAATAATAATAATAATAATAATAATAATAATAATAATAATAATAATAATAATAATAATAATGGCTTCAGTGTGGGGCTTAGGGAAGAGACAAGTACGGAACAAGGAACTGAGAAATACCAGGAAATACAAAGGTAGGAGAACAAGGAACAGAAAAAGGCTGGCAGTAAATAGGGAAGCCAGATAATAAATCACGTAGGACACGATGTTTAAGGTCTTTCACTTCCTGAGAGAACCTTCGTCAGGAGTAAAGTCGATAAAATGAACTGGAACGTACAAAAATTTTTTTCAGCATGGAGGGCAGCGCATTCAGCTCACACACTGAGGTCCGTGGTTCGATCCCCGGTACGGGTGGAAACATTAGGACGTGTTTCCTTAAGACACCTACTGTCCATGTTCACCTAGCAGTAAAATAGGTACCTGGGTGTTAGTGGACTAGTGTGGGTGGCATCCTGGGTGTTAGTGGACTAGTGTGGGTGGCATCCTGGGTGTTAGTGGACTAGTGTGGGTGGCATCCTGGGTGTTAGTGGACTAGTGTGGGTGGCATCCTGGGTGTTAGTGGACTAGTGTGGGTGGCATCCTGGGTGTTAGTGGACTAGTGTGGGTGGCATCCTGGGTGTTAGTGGACTAGTGTGGGTCGCATCCTGGGACAAAATTAACCTAATCTGCAGGAAATTCTCTGCACAACCAGAGACTTTATAGCAGTATGTCATAGGTGTGAGCTATGGTCTGTATAAGTTGTATCATGTGCTGCTAGAAATATTATTATTATTATTATTATTATTATTATTATTATTATTATGGTGATAATATATCTTGATAATGTAGCATTGTAAAGTAATAATGTAACTTGATAAAGTAATAATGTAACTTGATAAAGTAATAATGTAACTTGATAAAGTAATAATGTAACTTGATAAAGTAATAATGTAACTTGATAAAGTAATAATGTAACTTGATAAAGTAATAATGTAACTTGATAAAGTAATGTAACTTGATAAAGTAATAATGTAACTTGATAAAGTAATAATGTAACTTGATAAAGTAATAATGTAACTTGGCTGATAAAGCTTAAAACGACAAAGCTTGATAAAGTGACAATAAAGCTTGATAAAGTGACAATAAAGCTTGATAAAGTAATAATGTAACTTGATAAAGTAATAATGTAACTTGATAAAGTGACAATAAAGCTTGATAAAGTGACTTGATAAAGTA
Source organism: Cherax quadricarinatus (assembly GCF_038502225.1). Classification (NCBI taxonomy): domain Eukaryota; kingdom Metazoa; phylum Arthropoda; class Malacostraca; order Decapoda; family Parastacidae; genus Cherax; species Cherax quadricarinatus. The sequence goes on from NW_027195041.1 coordinate 192,283, forward strand.
AAAGCTTGATAAAGTGTAACTTGATAAAATAATAACTTGATAAATAAAATGTAACTTGATAAAGTGACAAAGCTTGATAAAGTGACAATAAAACTTGATAAAGTGACAATAAAGCTTGATAAAGTGACAAAGCTTGATAAAGTGACAATAAAGCTTGATAAAGTGACAATAAAGCTTGCTAAAGTGACAATAAAGCTTGATAAAGTGACAATAAAGCTTGATAAAGTGACAAAGCTTGATAAAGTGACAATAAAGCTTGATAAAGTGACAATAAAGCTTGATAAAGTGACAAAGCTTGATAAAGTGACAATAAAGCTTGATAAAGTGACAATAAAGCTTGATAAAGTGACAATAAAGCTTGATAAAGTGACAATAAAGCTTGATAAAGTGACAAAGCTTGATAAAGTGACAATAAAGCTTGATAAAGTGACAATAAAGCTTGATAAAGTGACAAAGCTTGATAAAGTGACAATAAAGCTTGATAAAGTGACAATAAAGCTTGATAAAGTGACAAAGCTTGATAAAGTGACAATAAAGCTTGATAAAGTGACAATAAAGTTTGATAAAGTGACAATAAAGCTTGATAAAGTGACAATAAAGCTTGATAAAGTGACAAAGCTTGATAAAGTGACAATAAAGCTTGATAAAGTGACAATAAAGCTTGATAAAGTGACAATAAAGCTTGATAAAGTGACAATAAAGCTTGATAAAGTGACAATAAAGCTTGCTAAAGTGACAATAAAGCTTGATAAACTGACAATAAAGCTTGATAAAGTGACAAAGCTTGATAAAGTGACAATAAAGCTTGATAAAGTGGCAATAAAGCTTGATAAAGTGACAAAGCTTGATAAAGTGACAATAAAGCTTGATGAATTCCTCAGATAATATTGAGAAAATCTTTAAGGTGTGTGTACTCACCCACATATTGTTGCAGGAGTCGAGTCACAGCTCCTGGCCCTGCCTATATTGTTGCAGGAGTCGAGTCACAGCTCCTGGCCCTGCCTATATTGTTGCAGGAGTCGAGTCATAGCTCCTGGCCCTGCCTATATTTACATAATTTCCTTATTAAAATACCTTTATTTATATTTAAATCAATATTTTCCGTATACAGTTTATTTTTATTCACTATTTCAATTTTCATTATTTTTCATTATTTTTCTCTGTTCAGTTTCACTTTTATCGTTCAGTTCGTTTATTTTCGTTTTAATTCCATATTTCTCGTTTTTTACACTTGTTCCCTTTATCTACAGTGTGTGTGTGTGTGTGTGTGTGTGTGTGTGTGTGTGTGTGTGTGTGTGTGTGTGTGTGTGTGTGTGTGTGTGTGTGTAGGTTGATCACGCAACTGTGTGTACACCACGTGGAAGGTGACCGTAGTGCACACACATAGGTGTACAGGTACACATGAGACTTCCCTCTACAGTGTACACCATGAGCAGACACAGCACCTGTGTGTGTGCACCTGTGTGTAGCACATTGTGTGTGGTGGGAGGCAGAGTGTGAGTGTGGAAGTGATGGTGGCGCGGCACTGTCTGGCTGCTGACTGACTCCCACATTGTTGGTGCACTGTGCCACACACACACACACACACACACACACACAAGACAGCAAATATAGTTCCCATTTTTAAAGGAGAGAGAAAAAAGACACTGAACTATAGACCTGTGTCACTAACGTGTATAGTATGCAAAGTTATGGAGAAGATTATCAGGAGGAGAGTGGTGGAGCACCTGGAATGGAACAAGAGCATAAACGACAACCAGCACGGATTCACGGAAGGCAAATCCTGTGTCACAAACCTTCTGGAGTTTTATGATAAAATAACAGAAGTAAGACACGAGAGAGAGGGGTGGGTTAATTGCATCTTCTTGGACTGCAGGAAGGCCTTTGACACAGTTCCTCACAAGAGAATAGTGCAGAAACTAGAGGATCAGGCGCATATAACAGGAAGGGCACTGCAATGGATCAGCGAATACCTGACAGGGAGGCAACAACGAGTCATGGTACGTGATGAGGTATCACAGTGGGCATCTGTGACGAGCGGGGTCCCACAGGGGTCGGTCCTAGGACCAGTGCTATTTTTGGTATATGTGAATGACATGATGGAGGGGATAGACACTTCTCCAGAAGTGTCTCTGTTCACAGATGATAATGAAGTTGAGGAGAATTAAATCAGATCAGGATCAGGCAGGACTAGAGAGAGACCTGGACAGACTGGACACGTGGTCCAGCAACTGGCTTCTTGAATTTAACCCCACCAAATTCAAAGTCATGAAGATCGGGGAAGGGCAAAGAAGACCGCAGACAGAGTATAGGCTAGGTGGCCAACGACTGCAAACTTCACTCAAGAAAAAAGATCTTGAGGTGAGTATAACACCGAACATGTCTCCGGAAGCACACATCAACCAGATAACTGCCGCTGCTGTCGTTCTGCTGTTGCTATTGTTGTTGTTGCTGCTGCTGCTGCTGCTCTGCTGTTTCTATTGTTGTTGCTGCTGCTGTCGTTCTGTTGTTGCACCTCTTCAAGGGGGGCTCCTTGGCGTGGTGAAGAGGCTCTTCATCTGAGGAATTAGACCTGTTGGTCTTCTTCCTCAGACCGGACCTAATTACCCCCCATTCTCCCCTCCCCTATCCCATCCTCCCCATCCTCCCCTTTTTCCATTCCTCCTCCTCCTCCTCCCCACCCCTCCCTTTTGCCCTTCCTCTTTTTGGCCTTTGGGATTTCTCCCACAGGCGCGCTAGTTCCTAGGTAGGGGAAAGGACACCGGGGTCCATCCCATTCCGTTGAGGTTCTTGGTGGTGGCGTAGTTTGCCGTGGAATCTGGATCGCCTGGGGATGTCCCGATCCCTCTCCGGTATCCTGGAGTAGCTTGGGTGTCTTTCGGGCGACGGGTGTATCTCTGGAAGCCACCTTTCAGATTCCGGGGGTGGTGGCCGGAGGAGGTATGCTTTGTGGTGGATATCCGGTCGCCCTCTCTTTTGTCCACTGAGGTAGCTCGGCAGATGTGAGGTTGCTATCCCGGATTGCTGGTTTACTGGCATGAAGGGTAGGGTATGGCATGGGTTCCATGCTGCATCTGCGCTACTAGCGGTGCCGAGGTCCTCTTGGGCGCGGAGGGAGATTTCCAGCCCTTTCATTCCTCCTGGGAACTATTCCTCCCCGCTCCCCCTTTTTTTATTCTTTGTTTTATTTTTATTTTATTTTCTTCTTTCTTTTTTTTCTTAAAAACAAAAAGCAAAGGAGTAACCTAACCATGGAGAACCCAATCCATGAACCCACTACCCCCGGGCCCCTTCTTGATACCGCACCCCATTCTGACCCTGCCTTGTGTTTAGACCACTCTTCGGACACTCCTGATGCCCCTGTACCTCTTGCTGGTGCTGTTTCCTCACCCGCTTCAGGTACCGGAGCTTCAACTGACTCCTTCGATTTGTCTGAACTCCACTCTCCTTTGACTATGCTTCCGGCTTCTCCCTCTACGGTACGGCAATTTTCGAATTGCCTGCCCATTTCACGCCGGACCAACTCCAGTCCTACTCCTAAACGCCAACGTCAATCTCCTGATGATGCTCCTTCGTTACCTTCCCATTCTACTCGGAAAATGACTTAAGAAATCGTAATGACACGATTGCAAATAAACCATACCCCCGGCCGGGATTGAACCCGCGACGGGCTGGAGTTTTGAGACTCTATGACCGCGGGTTCAATCCCGGCCGGGGGTATGGTCTACTCGGAAAAGACCGACACGTCAAGCACTCCCTCTCCACGCTCAGTTTCGGACCACACAATGGACTAAATTCTTTACTTTAAGACCGACTTCTTCTTCTGCCTACCTTTCTGACCATAGTATTGGCAAAGCGCTCCTGCGTCATGTTGGTAGAGATATTTCATTTCATGCTCTCAAGAGCGGTATGCACATCGTCACTGTCCAGAATGCTACCCAAGCTCATGATCTTTCTCTCCTTTCGAATATCGATACTACTCCTATCACTATTGAAAAACATCTTTCTCTCAATTCTTGTAGTGGTACTGTCATTCTGCCCCATACCATAGTCCAACAGAATTTCCAGTCATGTGGCAATGACATTCTTGAACAGCTGGAACTCCAGGATCTCCCAATCCTCAAAGTAGACACTTATGTCCTTCCTGCCCGTCCTCTGTATATGTCGTGGGACATCGGTTACAAGTTCGAAAGGTGATACCTACACCGCAACAATGTAGAAATTGCTGGCATTTTGGTCACCCAGCGAAATATTGCAGATCTATGGCCGAATGCCCAGTCTGGTGCCGACGACCATTCTAACACATCTTGCAGTCAACCTCCATCTTGCCTTAATTGTAATGAAGCTCACCCTTCGTACTCCCGCCGTTGCCAGGTCTACTTAAATGAACGTGAAATCCGTTGCCTCAAAGAGGCAGGTCCCCCTTATGCTATGGCAGTTACTCATCTCTGCCTCCAAGGGAGACTACCCCGTGTTTCTTATTCTCGTGTTTCCAAACATCCCCCCACTTCTGGGGTCCCATCTTCTGCAGCCTCCTCTGTTGTTACACCTCCCATAGCCACTCCGGCATCTAATCCTTTTGCTGTCCTTGGCTCTGACGTCCTGACTACAACTCAGTCTGTTCTCACAGCTTCGTGTCCTTCCTCACACGCCCCAGTATTGACAAGACCTCGTACGACACCTAATACCAATCGCCCCACTACTTCTCAGAAGTCCAAAAAATCCACATTGCTCAAATCTTCTTTGCCCCTTCCTTCCCTTCTTCCACCTCCACACTTTACCTTTTCAGTCTATGTACCTAGTTCTTCCCCTCTCTCTGGCTCTATTACAAGTGTGGAGATTCACCCTCCTCCTCGTACTATGCCTTCCACCCCCGTCCCCTCCCAAGTTTCTCCCTCTTCTGCCACCTCCCAGGTTTCTGCCTCTTCTGTCCCCCCCACACTTCATCTCCAGTCCCTTACACTCTTCCCTCCCCCTCTACTTTGGTACAGTCCATTACTGTCCCAATCTTTACTCACCCTCCTTCTATCTCCAATATGGTCTCCCATACATCTTTGAATTCAGAAACACTTGAAGCCATTTCAGAATATATTGCAGAGACTAAACCTTCAATGGACACTGATTCACTTCCTGTTCCTTCTCTTCCCTCTCCTCCATCTTCACAACCCCATTCTTCGCAACGCTCCATTCCTTCGCTGCTTGAACGTCTTCCAATGCCACCACACGTTGACTTTTCTAACCCCTCTAGTCCGTAGGTGCCTTTACCTACAGATTCCTGGTATTTTCTTCATCGCCAATCATGGCCTATTTACAGTGGAATATCCGCGGCCTCAGGGGTAATCGGGGTGAGCTTCAGATGTTGCTTTCCAGGTTTTCCCCTGTTGGTGCTTGTTTACAAGAACCAAAATTACACTCGGCTGTTTTCCAACCTATCTCAGGCTATAATTTATTGTATTCTTCGGATCCTTTCTCAGATTGGACCTTTAATGAAAGTGCCCTTCTTCTACGCAATGATATTCCGTACTGTCAACTATTTGTCCATACCTCGCTGCATTACACTGCAGCCCGTATCCACTTGAATAAGTGGTTTACAATATGTTCTTTATATCTCTCTCCTTCTCGAGCATTTTCTATCCCAGACTTTGCTTTTCTTGTTTCATCCTTACCACCACCACTTCTGTTACTTGGTGATTTTAATGCCCACCATTTCCTCTGGGGGGGGGTCTCATTGTGACTCACGTGGCATCCAGTTGGAGGCTTTTCTCGCCTCTCACCCCCTCCATGTTTTAAATACGGCAGGTGCCAGAAGTCGCCAGAAACTTACCACAGGTCAGCTGTTTTTAATAATCTTCCTGGCCTGCTAGTGTACTCGCATATAATCTAGTGATACCAGTGAATAGCAGAATACAGTGTTGTAGTAGCAACTAACCAGTATTATAATGGTACTTAGTGGAGTGGAGTGACTTTCATTAGTTTCTTTTCTTGAAATACGAGACATTACTGTGAATTTCATATAACCTGTAGTTACCAGCGGTCGCAATATACACAACGAGAAGCAAGTATTACTACAGAAAAAGCGTCCTTCCTCCAAAATTTGCACCAGTCAACTATAGTGATAATATAGCATTTATTGTGGTGGAGACGGAGAAAAAAAAAATAGAAAAGCCAGATACAGCGATTGATAAACAAGGAGGTGACCGTTCGTCATTGTAAGAGCTGCCAGATATCACCGGTTCTTCAACACGCAAGTTATACTTTTGTATCAGTCAAATCACATATTACTCGGGTAGATAATTTCCAGTAGATCCTTCATGTGTTAGCTCAAATCACCGACCAGTATGTTTTAAATAAGTGACCCACTGATTAGAGCAGATCGACTGGTCCGGACCCTTGACTGGTCCGAACCCTTGACTGGTCCGAACCCGGGACTGGTCCGAACCCTTGACTGGTCCGAACCCTGGACTGGTTTCAAACGGTTTCGTTGTGCACCACCTAGCAGGTTATTAATAGAATATTCAAGAGGTTGCTAGTAGAATTGCAGTAAATCAACCATTCAAATCATTATGAAGCTGTGTGTAGTCTGTGGTCAGTCAAACAAACGGGCTTCCACATGCATAAATTGTCATTTCTGTGGAAATTGGTGTCACGCCCCTTGTGCAGATATCCAAGAACTAGCTACAAGCAGTATTAAAACAGGGAAGTGTTTTTGGGTATGCCCAAATGAGATAAATCTGTGGACTAAAATCACAAGGGTATTAAAAGAGGTCAACATCAAAGCTGCTTTCATAGAAAACCTGGAAGCTTTCTACAACAGATGGGAACATAAAAAGTCCGGGCTGAATGGTACTGCCCTTGATACTGGCCATGTAGTCAGAAACTGTAAGGCTGGAGATGATGTCCTGGTAGTCAGTAAATGGGGGGCTGATAGTGCTGTCCTGGGAGACAGTAATGGGGAAGCTGGAGGTGCTGTCCTGGGAGACAGTAATGGTGAAGCTGGAGGTGCTGTCCTGGGAGACAGTAATGGTGAAGCTGGAGATGCTGTCCTGGGAGACAGTAATGGGGAAGCTGGAGATGCTGTCCTGGGAGACAGTAATGGTGAAGCTGGAGATTTTGTCCAGGTAGTCGGGAATTATACGCAGGAAGGAATACATATAAATGACCCCATAGGGGACAGGAGCCATAGTAGGGAAACAAGTGTAGTCAAAGATAAGATAAAACCAATATTGCAAACTAGAAATACCGCAGGAAATAGCAAACAAGAGGACTCCACTAGCAATAGTGAGGATATATTACCAAAAACAAATGGTGGGAGCTCCATTGTTGGTGCTAGGGAGGATAGAAGTAAGACAGGGAAACATGCACCAACAGGGAATACAGTCACAGAAACCCAAGGCAAACGGAAACCAAGCCTGTGCACATACTATGCACTCGGTATCTGCTGGCATGGGAAATCTGGAAAAACAGATGGGACGTGCAACTATGACCACCCTAGGAAATGCCATGCCCATATGACAACAGGAAAATGCAAACTCCCTTCCTGTAAGCTTTTCCACCCTGAACTGTGTACCTCTTCAGTACAGGAAAGACTGTGCTATAACTTAAATTGCCAGGCATACCATCTAAAGGGGACAAAAGATACAAAACATCCAGGCCATGGGAAAACCTGGGTAGCCACAGCCACTCAAGAGGGAGAGGTTTTTTAGTGCCAGGAAGGAAAAAAAACTGGCAGGAAATGGCAGAAATCGTACACCAAATCCAGTCATTCCTGGAGTGGAACCACAGTCGATGGCCTCCACTCCAAACCAACAGATACAGATACTAATGCCGGAAAAAAAATCCCCCCCCAGTACCAACAATACCACCAGTCCGATAACATTCTTCTTTGCAAATATACAGGGTCTAAAGCCAGCAACAAACAACAAAATACCTTTCATCCGTGGACTGCTTGCAGAGGCAAAGGCAATGTTCGCGGCTTTCACTGAGACCCACATAAAGGATCACTTGGACAACGAAATATGGATCCCAGGTTACAACCTATACAGATGTGACAGAGTGAACAGGCAAAAGGGGGGGGTTGGCCTGTACATTGCAGAGTCACTTGTTTGCACAGAACTGCTAAATGCCTCAAATGATGTAGTGGAAGTTTTAGCAGTAAAGGTCGAGAACCAAAACCTAGTCATTGTGATAGTCTACAAGCCTCCGGATGCAACATCCCAGCAATTCCAGGAACAGCTGTTAAAAATTGACCACTGTCTGGAAAACCTTCCAGCTCCTGCACCCAACATCTTGCTCCTGGGGGATTTCAACTTAAGGCACCTAAAATGGAGGAATATAGCAAATAATGTTGTTGCAGTAATAACACCAGGAGGCAGCTCTGATGAAAACTCACACTCACGCGAGCTTTTAAATCTCTGCACAAAATTCAATTTAAACCAGCAAATAATAGAGCCTACTAGACTGGAGAATACACTAGACCTCATCTTCACTAACAATGATGATCTGATAAGAAATATCACCATATCAAAAACAATATACTCAGATCACAACATAATTGAGGTTCAGTCATGTATGCGCGGAGCCCCAGACCGACATAATGAGATTAGTCACGAGGGAGCATTCACCAAATTCAACTTCAATAACAAAAACATAAAGTGGGACCAAGTAAACCAAGTCCTAACCGATATAAGCTGGGAAGATATACTAAGCAACACAGACCCCAACTTATGCCTAGAACAGATTAACTCGGTGGCACTCGATGTATGCACAAGGCTTATTCCTCTAAGAAAAAGGAGGAGTAGATGTAAAACAGAAAGAGACAGGCGCTCCCTTTACAGGCGACGGAAAAGAATAACAGAGCGGCTAAAAGAGGTCAATATATCTGAAATGCGTAGAGAGACACTGGTCAGAGAAATAGCAAGCATCGAACTTAAGCTAAAAGAATCCTTTAGGAGTCAGGAATCGCGGGAAGAACTAAAAGCCATAAATGAAATCGAAAGAAACCCAAAGTATTTCTTCTCCTATGCCAAATCAAAATCGAGAACAACGTCCAGTATTGGGCCCCTACTTAAACAAGATGGGTCCTACACAGATGACAGCAAGGAAATGAGTGAGCTACTCAAGTCCCAATATGACTCAGTTTTTAGCAAGCCGCTAACCAGACTGAGAGTCGAAGATCAAAATGAATTTTTTATGAGAGAGCCACAAAATTTGATTAACACAAGCCTATCCGATGTTATCCTGACGCCAAATGACTTCGAACAGGCGATAAATGACATGCCCATGCACTCTGCCCCAGGGCCAGACTCATGGAACTCTGTGTTCATCAAGAACTGCAAGAAGCCCCTATCACGAGCCTTTTCCATCCTATGGAGAGGGAGCATGGACACGGGGGTCGTCCCACAGTTACTAAAAACAACAGACATAGCCCCACTCCACAAAGGGGGCAGTAAAGCAACAGCAAAGAACTACAGACCAATAGCACTAACATCCCATATCATAAAAATCTTTGAAAGGGTCCTAAGAAGCAAGATCACCACGCATCTAGAAACCCATCAGTTACACAACCCAGGGCAACATGGGTTTAGAACAGGTCGCTCCTGTCTGTCTCAACTATTGGACCACTACGACAAGGTCCTAAATGCACTAGAAGACAAAAAGAATGCAGATGTAATATATACAGACTTTGCAAAAGCCTTCGACAAGTGTGACCATGGCGTAATAGCGCACAAAATGCGTGCTAAAGGAATAACAGGAAAAGTCGGTCGATGGATCTATAATTTCCTCACTAACAGAACACAGAGAGTAGTCGTCAACAGAGTAAAGTCCGAGGCAGCTACGGTGAAAAGCTCTGTTCCACAAGGCACAGTACTCGCTCCCATCTTGTTCCTCATCCTTATATCCGACATAGACAAGGATGTCAGCCACAGCACCGTGTCTTCCTTTGCAGATGACACCCGAATCTGCATGACAGTGTCTTCCATTGCAGACACTGCAAAGCTCCAGGCAGACATCAACCAAATCTTTCAGTGGGCTGCAGAAAACAATATGAAGTTCAACGATGAGAAATTTCAATTACTCAGATATGGTAAACATGAGGAAATTAAATCTTCATCAGAGTACAAAACAAATTCTGGCCACAAAATAGAGCGAAACACCAACGTCAAAGACCTGGGAGTGATCATGTCGGAGGATCTCACCTTCAAGGACCATAACATTGTATCAATCGCATCTGCTAGAAAAATGACAGGATGGATAATGAGAACCTTCAAAACTAGGGAGGCCAAGCCCATGATGACACTCTTCAGGTCACTTGTTCTATCTAGGCTTGAATATTGCTGCACACTAACAGCACCTTTCAAGGCAGGTGAAATTGCCGACCTAGAAAATGTACAGAGAACTTTCACGGCGCGCATAACGGAGATAAAACACCTCAATTACTGGGAGCGCTTGAGGTTCCTAAACCTGTATTCCCTGGAACGCAGGAGGGAGAGATACATGATTATATACACCTGGAAAATCCTAGAGGGACTAGTACCGAACTTGCACACGAAAATCACTCATTACGAAAGCAAAAGACTTGGCAGACGATGCACCATCCCCCCAATGAAAAGCAGGGGTGTCACTAGCACGTTAAGAGACCATACAATAAGTGTCAGGGGCCCGAGACTGTTCAACTGCCTCCCAGCACACATAAGGGGGATTACCAACAGACCCCTGGCAGTCTTCAAGCTGGCACTGGACAAGCACCTAAAGTCAGTTCCGGATCAGCCGGGCTGTGGCTCGTATGTTGGTTTGCGTGCAGCCAGCAGCAACAGCCTGGTTGATCAGGCTCTGATCCACCAGGAGGCCTGGTCTCAGACCGGGCCGCGGGGGCGTTGACCCCCGGAACTCTCTCCAGGTAAACTCCAGGTAAAACTCCCACCCATTTTGATCCTCGTACTCATACTCTCTCTTGCATCGATCTATCAGTCTGCTCTTCCTCCACTGCACTAGACTTCACCTGGTCTGTTCTACCGGACTTACATGACAGCGATCATTTTCCATTCATTCTTACTTCTTCTTATTCACCACCTTTCCGTAGCCCTCGCTGGCAATTTGATCGGGCAAATTGGGATCTTTACTCACACCTCACTGCTTTTAGTGAGGTTCCTTCTTCATCCTCCATTGATGAGCTCCTACACCTCTTCTCGACGTCAGTTTATACGGCAGCTTCTCATTCTATACCCCAACCCTCAGGCAGGCATTCTCAGAAGTGCGTGCCTTGGTGGTCTCCTGCTTGTGCTCGTGCAGTACGTTTGAAACGCGCTGCATGGGGCAGGTACTGGTACAATAGAACCGCTGAGAGACTTCTTGATTTTAAGCAGAAGCGTGCGATCGCTCGCCGTGTCATCCGTGAAGCTAAACGCACTTGTTGGCAAGACTATGTTTCCACCATCACCTCTGCTTCTTCTAAGAGTGCAGTCTGGAAAAAAGTGAGGAAATTGAGTGGTAAATACTCTCCTGACCCGGCTCCTGTTCTACGGGTCGCTGGTGTTAATGTAGCAAACCCTCTCGACGTTGCCATTGAACTTGGCACACATCTGGTCCGTATTTCCCGAGGGCTCCATCTATGCCCCTCGTTTCTTTCCTCAAAGTCTGCCAGAGAGTTAGTACCCTTGGACTTTTATTCTCTCAGAGAAGAACAGTATAATGTGCCTTTTACACTTCAAGAACTAGAGGCAACACTCTCAGCTTGCCGATCATCGGCAGCTGGGCCTGACAACATTCATATTCGCATGTTACAACATTTACATCGGTCAGCCCTTGTAGTCCTCTTACACCTCTTCAATCTTATTTGGGCACAAGGAGTTCTTCCCCAGCTGTGGAAATCTGCCATTGTTCTCCCTTTCCACAAACCGGGTACTACAGGACATGATGCCTCCCACTATCGTCCCATCGCTCTTACTATTGTTATTGCTGCTGCTGTCGTTCTGCTGTTGCTAATGTTGTTGTTGTTGTTGCTTGTTTGTTATCAATAAAGTAACGATTTTCAGTCAAGTAACTTTATCAATAAAGTAATTTTACTGTTAATCAAGTAACTTTACTGTCACTGTAGTAACTTTACTGTCACTGTAGTAACTTTACTGTCACTGTAGTAACTTTACTGTCACTGTAGTAACTTTACTGTCACTGTAGTTACTTTACTGTCACTGTAGTTACTTTACTGTCACTGTAGTAACTTTACTGTCACTGTAGTAACTTTACTGTCACTGTAGTAACTTTACTGTCACTGTAGTAACTTTACTGTCACTGTAGTTACTTTACTGTCACTGTAGTTACTTTACTGTCACTGTAGTAACTTTACTGTCACTGTAGTAACTTTACTGTCACTGTAGTTACTTTACTGTCACTGTAGTAGCTTTACTGTCACTGTAGTAACTTTACTGTCACTGTAGTTACTTTATTGTCACTGTAGTTACTTTACTGTCACTGTAGTTACTTTACTGTCACTGTAGTTACTTTACTGTCACTGTAGTAACTTTACTGTCACTGTAGTAACTTTACTGTCACTGTAGTTACTTTATTGTCACTGTAGTTACTTTACTGTCACTGTAGTAACTTTACTGTCACTGTAGTAACTTTACTGTCACTGTAGTAACTTCACTGTCACTGTAGTAACTTTACTGTCACTGTAGTAACTTTACTGTCACTGTAGTTACTTTATTGTCACTGTAGTTACTTTACTGTCACTGTAGTTACTTTACTGTCACTGTAGTAACTTTACTGTCACTGTAGTAACTTTACTGTCACTGTAGTAACTTTACTGTCACTGTAGTTACTTTATTGTCACTGTAGTTACTTTACTGTCACTGTAGTAACTTTACTGTCACTGTAGTAACTTTACTGTCACTGTAGTTACTTTACTGTCACTGTAGTTACTTTACTGTCACTGTAGTTACTTTACTGTCACTGTAGTAACTTTACTGTCACTGTAGTTACTTTACTGTCACTGTATTAACTTTACTGTCACTGTAGTTACTTTACTGTCACTGTAGTAACTTTACTGTCACTGTAGTTACTTTACTGTCACTGTAGTTACTTTACTGTCACTATAGTAACTTTACTGTCACTGTAGTAACTTTACTGTCACTGTAGTTACTTTACTGTCACTGTAGTTACTTTACTGTCACTGTAGTTACTTTACTGTCACTGTAGTAACTTTACTGTCACTGGAGTTACTTTACTGTCACTGGAGTAACTTTACTGTCACTGTAGTAACTTTACTGTCACTGTAGTAACTTTACTGTCACTGTAGTAACTTTACTGTCACTGTAGTAACTTTACTGTCACTGTAGTAACTTTACTGTCACTGTAGTAACTTTACTGTCACTGTAGTTACTTTACTGTCACTGTAGTTACTTTACTGTCACTGTAGTAACTTTACTGTCACTGTAGTTACTTTTCTGTCACTGTAGTTACTTTACTGTCACTGTAGTAACTTTACTGTCACTGTAGTAACTTTACTGTCACTGTAGTTACTTTACTGTCACTGTAGTAACTTTACTGTCACTGTAGTTACTTTACTGTCACTGTAGTAACTTTACTGTCACTGTAGTTACTTTACTGTCACTGTAGTAACTTTACTGTCACTGTAGTTACTTTACTGTCACTGTAGTAACTTTACTGTCACTGTAGTAACTTTACTGTCACTGTAGTTACTTTACTGTCACTGTAGTAACTTTACTGTCACTGTAGTAACTTTACTGTCACTGTAGTTACTTTTCTGTCACTGTAGTTACTTTTCTGTCACTGTAGTTACTTTACTGTCACTGTAGTAACTTTACTGTCACTGTAGTAACTTTACTGTCACTGTAGTTACTTTACTGTCACTGTAGTAACCTTACTGACACTGTAGTTACTTTACTGTCACTGTAGTAACTTTACTGTCACTGTAGTTACTTTACTGTCACTGTAGTAACTTTACTGTCACTGTAGTTACTTTACTGTCACTGTAGTTACTTTACTGTCACTGTAGTAACTTTACTGTCACTGTAGTTACTTTACTGTCACTGTAGTTACTTTACTAACAGTAAAGTAACTTCATTATCTTACTAACAATACCCAGCAGGTTCAGTCTTATTTATATAAACCAAACAGGTCCCTGGTTTACTGGTTTAAACTCACAAAATAAACGAAACAGGTCCCTGGTTTACTGGTTTAAACTCAAAATAAACCAAACAGGTCCCTGGTTTAAACTCACAAAATAAACCAAACAGGTCCCTGGTTTACTGGTTTAAACTCAAAATAAACCAAACAGGTCCCTGGTTTAAACTCACAAAATAAACCAAACAGGTCCCTGGTTTACTGGTTTAAACTCACAAAATAAACCAAACAGGTCCCTGGTTTAAACTCACAAAATAAACCAAACAGGTCCCTGGTTTACTGGTTTAAACTCACAAAATAAATCAAACAGGTCCCTGGTTTAAACTCAAAATAAACCAAACAGGTTCCTGGTTTACTGGTTTAAACTCAAAATAAACCAAACAGGTCCGTGGTTTATTGGTTTAAACTCACAATTCAGGTTTTTGGGTGACCAATTTATTGAAGAAATTATAGACTTTGCTATTTAATAATTATAACAATTATTATGTGTCTTGGTACAAACTTTAAGATTATTATTATTATTATTATTATTATTATTATTATTATTATTATTCAGGGCAGTAAAATACTGGATTATTTATTACTACTGATGCTGGGTTATCTTTATTGATTATCTATACTGTTAGTGCCTCTGTCTGTCTGTACTCACCTATTTGTGGTTGCAGGGGTTGATTCATAGCTCCTGGGCCCTATGTATGACCGCGGGTTCAAACCCCACCCGTGGTATGGTTATATATATATATATTTCGGAGGTTTTAAACACCATCATCAGAGTTAAAATATTTATCAGTGTGAATAACCGGTTTATATAAAATAATAACCGGTTTATATAAAATAACAATAACCGGTTTATATAAAATAACAATAACCGGTTTATATAAAATAACAATAACATCTTACACAGTCTAACTAACATCTTACTAACAATTTAACTAACAAAAAGTTTATTAACTCATGGTGTACGGGAGCTTCAGTTTCTTGGATCAAGAGCCCTTGTTACCAGTGGGTAGATATCCCCTGGGCGGTGGTGAGCGTAGTAGCACCTGTGTGTGCACCTAGGTGTACTGTAACACTGTGGTTACTAGCACCTGTGTGTGCACCTAGGTGTACTGTAACACACTGTGGCTACTAGCACCTGTGTGTACCTAGGTGTACTGTAACACTGTGGCTACTAGCACCTGTGTGTGCACCTAGGTGTACTGTAACACTGTGGTTACTAGCACCTGTGTGTGCACCTAGGTGTACTGAAACACACTGTGGCTACTAGCACCTGTGTGTGCACCTAGGTGTACTGTAACATTGTGGCTACTAGCACCTGTGTGTGCACCTAGGTGTACTGTAACACTGTGGTTACTAGCACCTGTGTGTGCACCTAGGTGTACTGTAACACACTGTGGCTACTAGCACCTGTGTGTGCACCTAGGTGTACTGTAACACTGTGGCTACTAGCACCTGTGTGTGCACCTAGGTGTACTGTAACACTGTGGTTACTAGCACCTGTGTGTGCACCTAGGTGTACTGTAACACACTGTGGCTACTAGCACCTGTGTGTGCACCTAGGTGTACTGTAACACACTGTGGCTACTAGCACCTGTGTGTGCACCTAGGTGTACTGTAACACACTGTGGCTACTAGCACCTGTGTGTGCACCTAGGTGTACTGTAACACACTGTGGCTACTAGCACCTGTGTGTGCACCTAGGTATACTGTAACACACTGTGGCTACTAGCACCTGTGTGTGTACCTAGGTGTACTGTAACACACTGTGGCTACTAGCACCTGTGTGTGCACCTAGGTGTACTGTAACACACTGTGGCTACTAGCACCTGTACGTGCACCTAGGTGTACTGTAACACACTGTGGCTACTAGCACCTGTGTGTGCACCTAGGTGTACTGTAACACACTGTGGCTACTAGCACCTGTGTGTGCACCTAGGTGTACTGTAACACTGTGGTTACTAGCACCTGTGTGTGCACCTAGGTGTACTGTAACACACTGTGGCTACTAGCACCTGTGTGTGCACCTAGGTGTACTGTAACACTGTGGTTACTAGCACCTGTGTGTGCACCTAGGTGTACTGTAACACACTGTGGCTACTAGCACCTGTGTGTGCACCTAGGTGTACTGTAACACTGTGGCTACTAGCACCTGTGTGTGCACCTAGGTGTACTGTAACACTGTGGCTACTAGCACCTGTGTGTGCACCTAGGTATACTGTAACACTGTGGCTACTAGCACCTGTGTGTGCACCTAGGTGTACTGTAACACACTGTGGCTACTAGCACCTGTGTGTGCACCTAATTGTACTGTAACACACTGTGGTTACTAGCACCTGGGTGTGCACCTAGGTGTACTGTAACACTGTGGCTACTAGCACCTGTGTGTGCACCTAGGTGTACTGTAACACTGTGGCTACTAGCACCTGCGTGTGCACCTAGGTGTACTGTAACACACTGTGGCTACTAGCACCTGTGTGTACCTAGGTGTACTGTAACACTGTGGCTACTAGCACCTGTGTGTGCACCTAGGTGTACTGTAACACACTGTGGCTACTAGCACCTGTGTGTGCACCTAGGTGTACTGTAACACACTGTGGCTACTAGCACCTGTGTGTGCACCTAGGTGTACTGTAACACTGTGGCTACTAGCACCTGTGTGTGCACCTAGGTGTACTGTAACACTGTGGCTACTAGCACCTGTGTGTGCACCTAGGTGTACTGTAACACTGTGGCTACTAGCACCTGTGTGTACCTAGGTGTACTGTAACACTGTGGCTACTAGCACCTGTGTGTGCACCTAGGTGTACTGTAACACTGTGGCTACTAGCACCTGTGTGTACCTAGGTGTACTGTAACACTGTGGCTACTAGCACCTGTGTGTGCACCTAGGTGTACTGTAACACACTGTGGCTACTAGCACCTGTGTGTACCTAGGTGTACTGTAACACACTGTGGCTACTAGCACCTGTGTGTGCACCTAGGTGTACTGTAACACACTGTGGCTACTAGCACCTGTGTGTGCACCTAGGTGTACTGTAACACACTGTGGCTACTAGCACCTGTGTGTGCACCTAGGTGTACTGTAACACTGTGGTTACTAGCACCTGTGTGTGCCTAGGTGTACTGTAACACTGTGGCTACTAGCACCTGTGTGTACCTAGGTGTACTGTAACACTGTGGCTACTAGCACCTGTGTGTGCACCTAGGTGTACTGTAACACACTGTGGCTACTAGCACCTGTGTGTACCTAGGTGTACTGTAACACTGTGGCTACTAGCACCTGTGTGTGCACCTAGGTGTACTGTAACACACTGTGGCTACTAGCACCTGTGTGTACCTAGGTGTACTGTAACACATTGTGGCTACTAGCACCTGTGTGTGCACCTAGGTGTACTGTAACACACTGTGGCTACTAGAACCTGTGTGTGCACCTAGGTGTACTGTAACACTGTGGCTACTAGCACCTATGTGTTCACCTAGGTGTACTGTAACAGTGGCTACTAGCACCTGTGTGTGCACCTAGGTGTACTGTAACACACTGTGGCTACTAGCACCTGTGTGTGCACCTAGGTGTACTGTAACACACTGTGGCTACTAGCACCTGTGTGTGCACCTAGGTGTAACACTGTACTACACACCTGTGGCTACTAGCACCTGTGTGTGCACCTAGGTGTACTGTAACACACTGTGGCTACTAGCACCTGTGTGTGCACCTAGGTGTACTGTAACACAGTGGCTACTACTGTAACACACTGTGGCTACTGTGTGTGTGCACCTAGGTGTACTGTAACACACTGTGGCTACTAGCACCTGTGTGTACCTAGGTGTACTGTAACACTGTGGCTACTAGCACCTGTGTGCACCTAGGTGTACTGTAACACTGTGGCTACTAGCACCTGTGTGTGCACCTAGGTGTACTGTAACACACTGTGGCTACTAGCACCTGTGTGTGCACCTAGGTGTACTGTAACATACTGTGGCTACTAGTACCTGTGTGCGCACCTAGGTGTACTGTAAGACACTGTGGCTACTAGCACCTGTGTGTACCTAGGTGTACTGTAACACACTGTGGCTACTAGCACCTGTGTGCGCACCTAGGTGTACTGTAACATACTGTGGCTACTAGCACCTGTGTGTACCTAGGTGTAGTCTAACCCAGGGTGGTACTGGCAGTATGTGTAGTGTAGGCGAGTGTTGTAGCACTCAAGTGAGTGGTGGAGGTAGCACATACACTATGTACTACACACTGGGAAGCCATTATAGCAAGGTGGCCCATAGTTCTGGTTACATAGCGTGTCACTGCCCAGGGTGTGATGAGGGTGGTGCTGATCTCAGTGGTGGTGGTGGTGCTGGCGAACTGTGTAATGACCACTGTGGTGGTGAGGGTGGTGGTGATGTGGTTGTGTAGTGTGTAAGTGTGGGTGAGGCTTAGTGTCACAGTGTGGCTAACGAACATGGTTAACGAGGGTATTACCAAGTGGTTAGTGGTGTGACTGCTGCAGCTTGTAGCCCCACTGAAGAATGCACTGGAAGCACTGGACCCACTGAAGCAGGTAGTGGCTCCACTAGTGGAGGTAGTAGCCTCGTTGGAGGAGGCTGTAAACCCACTGGAATAAGTAGTTGACTTTCTATTACTGTATGTAGTGGCTTGGCTCTTAAAGGTAGTGGCTTGGCTCATGTAAGTAGAGGCTTGGATGGAATAAATAGTGTCTTGGCTTATGGAGGAAGTGGATTTGTTGAGGCGAGTGACAGGCAGAGTGACTGTTGAATAAGTGGAGCTGTAAGTGGTAGTAACTGTGGTGGACCCATAGAAGTCTGAGAGTACTGTCTTTGTTGGTAAAAACCAGTGACTGAACCAGGAGAAAGTTCTTGAACCTGTGGTGGAGGTTATACTGGAGATTGTGGTGGAGGAAGTTAGACTGGAGCTTGTGGTGGAGGAAGTTAGACTGGAGCTTGTGGTGGAGGAAGTTAGACTGGAGCTTGTGATGGAGGAAGTTATACTGGAGCTTGTGGTGGAGGAAGTTAGACTGGAGCTTGTGATGGAGGAAGTTATACTGGAGCTTGTGGTGGAGGAAGTTATACTGGAGCTTGTGGTGGAGGAAGTTAGACTGGAGCTTGTGGTGGAGGAAGTTAGACTGGAGCTTGTGATGGAGGAAGTTATACTGGAGCTTGTGGTGGAGGAAGTTATACTGGAGCTTGTGATGGAGGAAGTTATACTGGAGCTTGTGGTGGAGGAAGTTAGACTGGAGCTTGTGGTGGAGGAAGTTATACTGGAGCTTGTGGTGGAGGAAGTTATACTGAAGCTTGTGGTGGAGAAAGTTAGACTGGAGCTTGTGGTGGAGGAAGTTAGACTGGAGCTTGTGATGGAGGAAGTTATACTGGAGCTTGTGGTGGAGGAAGTTAGACTGGAGCTTGTGGTGGAGGAAGTTAGACTGGAGCTTGTGGTGGAGGAAGTTAGACTGGAGCTTGTGGTGGAGGAAGTTAGACTGGAGCTTGTGGTGGAGGAAGTTAGACTGGAGCTTGTGGTGGAGGAAGTTAGACTGGAGCTTGTGGTGGAGGAAGTTAGACTGGAGCTTGTGGTGGAGGAAGTTAGACTGCAGCTTGTGGTGGAGGAAGTTAGACTGCAGCTTGTGGTGGAGGAAGTTATACTGGGACTTGTGATGGAGGAAGTTAGACTGGGACTTGTGATGGAGGAAGTTATACTGGAGCTTGTGATGGAGGAAGTTATACTGGAGCTTGTGGTGGAGGAAGTTATACTGGAGCTTGTGGTGGAGGAAGTTATACTGGAGCTTGTGATGGAGGAAGTTATACTGGAGCTTGTGATGGAGGAAGTTAGACTGGGACTTGTGATGGAGGAAATTAGGCTGGACATTGTGATGGAGGAAGTTAGACTGCAGCTTGTGGTGGGGGAAGTTAGACTGGGACTTGTGATGGAGGAAGTTAGACTGGGACTTGTGATGGAGGAAATTAGACTGGACATTGTGATGGAGGAAATTAGACTGCAGCTTGTGGTGGGGGAAGTTAGACTGGGACTTGTGATGGAGGAAGTTAGACTGGGACTTGTGATGGAGGAAGTTAGACTGCAGCTTGTGGTGGGGGAAGTTAGACTGGGACTTGTGATGGAGGAATTTAGACTGGGACTTGTGATGGGGGAAGTTAGACTGCAGCTTGTGGTGGAGGAAGTTAGACTGGGACTTGTGATGGGGGAAGTTAGACTGGGACTTGTGATAGGGGAAGTTACACTGGGACTTGTGATGGGGGAAGTTAGACTGGGACTTGTGATGGGGGAAGTTAGACTGGGACTTGTGATGGAGGAAGTTAGACTGGGACTTGTGATGGAGGAAGTTAGACTGGGACTTGTGGTGGAGGAAGTTAGACTGGGACTTGTGATGGGGGAAGTTAGACTGGGACTTGTGATGGGGGAAGTTAGACTGGGACTTGTGATGGGGGAAGTTACACTGGGACTTGTGATGGGGGAAGTTACACTGGGACTTGTGATGGGGGAAGTTACACTGGGACTTGTGATGGGGGAAGTTAGACTGGGACTTGTCATGGAAGAAGTTAGACTGGGACTTGTGATGGAGGAAGTTAGACTGGGACTTGTGATGGGGGAAGTTAGACTGCAGCTTGTGGTGGAGGAAGTTAGACTGGGACTTGTGATGGAGGAAGTTAGACTGCAGCTTGTGGTGGAGGAAGTTAGACTGGGACTTGTGATGGAGGAAGTTAGACTGGGACTTGTGATGGGGGAAGTTAGACTGCAGCTTGTGGTGGAGGAAGTTAGACTGGGACTTGTGATTGAGGAAGTTAGACTGGACATTGTGATGGGGGAAGTTAAACTGGGACTTGTGATGGGGGAAGTTAGACTGGGACTTGTGATGGGAGAAGTTAGACTGCAGCTTGTGGTGGAGGAAGTTAGACTGGGACTTGTGGTGGAGGAAGTTAGACTGGGACTTGTGGTGGAGGAAGTTAGACTGGGACTTGTGGTGGAGGAAGTTAGATTGGAACTTGTGGTGGGGGAAGTTAGACTGGTACTTGTGATGGGGGAAGTTAGACTGGGATTTGTGGCGGCGGAAGTTACACTGGGACTTGTGATGGAGGAAGTTAGACTGGGACTTGTGATGGAGGAAGTTAGACTGGACATTGTGATGGAGGAAGTTAGACTGGACATTGTGATGGAGGAAGTTAGACTGGGACTTGTGGTGGAGGAAGTTAGACTGGGACTTGTGATGGAGGAAGTTAGACTGGACATTGTGATGGAGGAAGTTAGACTGGGACTTGTGGTGGAGGAAGTTAGACTGGGACTTGTGATGGGGGAAGTCAGACTGCAGCTTGTGGTGGAGGAAGTTAGACTGGGACTTGTGATGGAGGAAGTTAGACTGGGACTTGTGATGGAGGAAGTTAGACTGGGACTTGTGATGGAGGAAGTTAGACTGGGACTTGTGATGGGGGAAGTTAGACTGGGACTTGTGATGGGGGAAGTTAGACTGGGACTTGTGATGGGGGAAGTTAGACTGGGACTTGTGATGGGGGAAGTTACACTGGGACTTGTGATGGGGGAAGTTAGACTGGGACTTGTGATGGGGGAAGTTAGACTGCAGCTTGTGATGGGGGAAGTTAGACTGCAGCTTGTGGTGGAGGAAGTTAGACTGCAGCTTGTCATGGAGGAAGTTAGACTGCAGCTTGTGGTGGAGGAAGTTAGACTGGGACTTGTGGTGGAGGAAGTTAGACTGGGACTTGTGGTGGAGGAAGTTAGACTGCAGCCTGTGGTGGAGGAAGTTAGACTGCAGCTTGTGATGGAGGAAGTTAGACTGCAGCTTGTGGTGGAGGAAGTTAGACTGCGACTTGTGGTGGAGGAAGTTAGACTGCAGCCTGTGGTGGAGGAAGTTAGACTGCAGCTTGTGGTGGAGGAAGTTAGACTTGGACTTGTGGTGGAGGAAGTTAGACTGCAGCTTGTGGTGGAGGAAGTTAGACTGCAGCTTGTGATGGAGGAAGTTAGACTGGGACTTGTGGTGGAGGAAGTTAGACTGCAGCTTGTGATGGGGGAAGTTAGACTGCAGCTTGTGGTGGAGGAAGTTAGACTGCAGCTTGTGGTGGAGGAAGTTAGACTGGGACTTGTGGTGGAGGAAGTTAGACTAGAGGGGGAGGTTATACTCAGTCTAGTGTTCTTCTTAAAGTACACAATGTTCTTGGCCAGGTCAAGAACATTCACCATCATATCAAAAACACTGAAAATATTGTTGAAAGAACTGATCAATGCTAGAGAGTCTTGTGGCTTGTTTACTGGGGGTACATTTGGTGGGGTCAGGTGGTAAGACCCCTGATGTACAGGTATGCGGGTCAGGTAGGGTTCCCCAGGGAAAGGATGTGGCGGGGTATTGTGATTTGACCCCAGGTATAAAGCTGCTGGGGTCAGGTGGGATGTCATAGAATGCACAGGGGATGTCAGTTGAGTTGACCCCAGGTATAAAGCTGCTGGGGTCTGGTAAGTTGTCCCCTGAGGTACATGTGCCGGGGTCAGGTGAGTTGACCCCTGAGGTACATGTGCCGGGGTCAGGTGAGTTGACCCCTGAGGTACATGTGCCGGGGTCAGGTGAGTTGACCCCTGAGGTACATGTGCCGGGGTCAGGTGAGTTGACCCCTGAGGTACATGTGCTGGGGTCAGGTGAGTTGACCCCTGAGGTACATGTGCTGGGGTCAGGTGAGTTGACCCCTGAGGTACATGTGCCGGGGTCAGGTGAGTTGACCCCTGAGGTACATGTGCTGGGGTCAGGTGAGTTGACCCCTGAGGTACATGTGCTGGGGTCAGGTGAGTTGACCCCTGAGGTACATGTGCCGGGGTCAGGTGAGTTGACCCCTGAGGTACATGTGCTGGGGTCAGGTGAGTTGACCCCTGAGGTACATGTGCTGGGGTCAGGTGAGTTGACCCCTGAGGTACATGTGCTGGGGTCAGGTGAGTTGACCCCTGAGGTACATGTGCTGGGGTCAGGTGAGTTGACCCCTGAGGTACATGTGCCGGGGTCAGGTGAGTTGACCCCTGAGGTACATGTGCCGGGGTCAGGTGAGTTGACCCCTGAGGTACATGTGCTGGGGTCAGGTGAGTTGACCCCTGAGGTACATGTGCTGGGGTCAGGTGAGTTGACCCCTGAGGTACATGTGCTGGGGTCAGGCGAGTTGACCCCTGAGGTACATGTGCTGGGGTCAGGCGAGTTGACCCCTGAGGTACATGTGCTGGGGTCAGGTGAGTTGACCCCTGAGGTACATGTGCTGGGGTCAGGTGAGTTGACCCCTGAGGTACATGTGCTGGGGTCAGGCGAGTTGACCCCTGAGGTACATGTGCTGGGGTCAGGTGTATTGACCCCTGATACAAGTGTACAGGTGTCAGTCCATAAGGGGACGCAGGTGTCAGTCCACCAGGTGACACAGGTGTCAGTCCACCAGGTGACACAGGTGTCAGTCCCCTAGGTGACGCAGGTGTCAATCCACCAGGTAATATAGGTGTCAGTCCACCAGGTGACACAGGTGTCAGTCCACCAGGTGGCTCATGTGTCAGTCCACCAGGTGACACGTGTGTCAGTCCACCAGGTGACACAGATGTCAGTCTACCAGGTGACACATGTGTCACTCCACCAGATGACACAGGTGTCACTCCAGGTGACACAGGATAAGCCAGAGACACGTAGAAGGTAAATATATCTTTATGAGAATCTTTGTAATCGACTATGTTATTATGGAAGGTTTGGTATTGAGGAAGCAAGCCCCGTGGCTTGCTGGCTTGTAGAAAGCCGGTGTATAGGCGTGGCGTTGTGTGTATAGCAGTGTGTATTGTGTGTGATATAGCAGTGTCTAGAGTGCGTGGTGTGTGTAGAGTGCGTTTAGGAGTGTGTAGGATGTGTTTAGGAGTGTGTAGGGTGCTTGTAGGAGGGTGTAGGATGCGTGGAGTGTGTAGACTGCGTTTGGGAGTGGGTAGGATGTGTTTAGGAGTGTGTAGGGTGCTTGTAGGAGGGTGTAGGATGCGTGGAGTGTGTAGACTGCGTTTAGGAGTGGGTAGGATGTGTTTAGGAGTGTGTAGGGTGCTTGTAGGAGGGTGTAAGATGCGTGGAGTGTGTAGACTGCGTTTGGGAGTGGGTAGGATGTGTTTAAGAGTGTGTAGGGTGCTTGTAGGAGGGTGTAGGATGCGTGGAGTATGTCGAGTACTTTTAGGAGTATTTAGGATGGGGTTAAAAATGTATAGGCCGCGTTTAGCAGCAGTGTGTATGGTTGTGTGTGGTCGTGTCAGCAGTGGTACCACCGGTGTCAACCAGTGTTGAGGGTTGTGCACTAGGGTCGTGACAGCCTCCGTCTTCCCCGTGACAGGCAGCGTCCTCAGTGACGCGGTGGGGTGTATCCAGGAGTTGTGTGTCCACTCTGTATCCATCAGCATCGTGAGTGAGGACACTTCTTCTTTGTAAGTTATCTTGAAGTTATCACTTGGTCTGTAGGTGGATGGATTAACGTAGTTATCTTGACCAGCTTGTAAAGTAGCAGCAGTGGGTGATACTGTAGTTAACACGAGATTTGTCTTCACTTGCGGGACTTGGGGTAAAATTGTCTTCGTGTTTAAGATAGGTAGTGATGTGTTTTGTGATGTGTGTGGGAGTGTAAAGAAATGTACTGGTGTCAGAACTTGACTCTGAATTAGTCTTAACGCAGTCTGATAATAGGTGTTTACTGGACTGTCAATAACTTTCAGAACGCCAGCACCTGCCACACACTCATTACATACCATAAACAATCCAGTCGAACAGAAACCAAAAACATGTATGTTTTCTGAACAAGTTTGCCCACCTTCACGATTTTCTCTGACGAGAGATTGTCCCACATCTGATATTGATTTCCTGTCTGTTTTCACCACACCATGGGAACCACTTGAGCCGTGAGGTGTCATTATTCCAGCAGTAAGTTGTGTTTGTCCAGATGGAGAAGGCTGGTAGGTAAGATGGAAGGTTGAGATGAAAGATATGGGACGAGGCACCATCATTGAAGGGCGAGCAGAAGCGGCTACTGGAGTCATGGGTTTAGAGACGCGTCCTGCTGTCTTGTAAGCAGGAATCCAGGCTAGGAAGCAGGTGAACAGCAGTAGCAGCAACGGCACACGCCAGGTCACTGTTCTGCACCTGTATACAGTACAAAATAAACGTATTTAATTATTATCCTTCAAAATTAAGTTCAATACAACCTCCTAAGTTATTTTCTGATACATATCTTGTGTGGTATTTGTAAAATAATTCCGAAGTCAATCTGTACATTCCTTATATCGAGAGTCAATGATATATATACCGAGAAGTATGTAGTTGTGTATATATACAATGATGTGTGTGTATCTATGTATATACACTGAGATGTTTGTATCTGTCAGTGTATATACGCTGAGAGTTCTCATTAGTCACTATTTTAGTTAGAGTAGTCTTAATGACCCTCTAGACTTGATGACATGCAGTATTAATGACCCTCGTGTAGTGGATAGACTTGATGACATGCAGTATTAATGACCCTCGTGTAGTGGATAGACTTGATGACATGCAGTATTAATGACCCTCGTGTAGTATGGTTGATGATATAGTCTTAATGACCCTCGTGTAGTGGATAGACTTCATGATTTAGTCTTAATGACCCTCGTGTAGTAGATACATTCGATATCATGCAGTATTAATGACCCTCGTGTAGTGGATAAGCTTTAAATCCCTGTAATGAATCACCTCTCTCACTTTAGTTAGCTCTCTCTCTCTCTGTTATCAACACCAGTACACCAGACAGGTTCTTGCATACCTTCACCACCATTGACTGGTTTTGCGAGTATATTATTTACCACAAGTATTGGGGAGTATTGATGACTCTTCCTCACCTCCCCAACACTCCCTCAGTCTCCCCAACACTCCCTCAGCCTCCCCAACACTCCCTCAGCCTCCCCAACACTCCCTCAGCCTCCCCAACACTCCCTCAGCCTCCCCAACACTCCCTCAGTCTCCCCAACACTCCCTCAGCCTCCCCAACACTTTACCACTTATGTGTTTACAAGCAACAGCAGTGCAGTAGATAGCAACACTTACCAGCACTTGTCCATCATCTTAAATTGCAGTGTCTTAACGTTGAAGTGACCTTGTAACAGGTCACTGTTGCGTGGGTCAGCAGTGCTCCTTGTGTGGGCCAGCAGTGCTCCTTGTGTGGGCCAGCAGTGCTCCTTGTGTGGGCCAGCAGTGCTCCTTGCTCGACTCAGCAGTGCTCCTTGCTTGACTCAGCAGTGCTCCTTGCTTGACTCAGCAGTGCTCCTTGCTTGACTCAGCAGTGCTCCTTGCTTGACTCAGCAGTGCTCCTTGCTCGACTCAGCAGTGCTCCTTGCTTGACTCAGCAGTGCTCCTTGCTCGACTCAGCAGTGCTCCTTGCTTGACTCAGCAGTGCTCCTTGCTTGACTCAGCAGTGCTCCTTGCTTGACTCAGCAGTGCTCCTTGCTCGACTCAGCAGTGCTCCTTGCTTGACTCAGCAGTGCTCCTTGCTTGACTCAGCAGTGCTCCTTGCTCGACTCAGCAGTGCTCCTTGCTCGACTCAGCAGTGCTCCTTGCTTGACTCAGCAGTGCTCCTTGCTCGACTCAGCAGTGCTCCTTGCTTGACTCAGCAGTGCTCCTTGCTTGACTCAGCAGTGCTCCTTGCTTGACTCAGCAGTGCTCCTTGCTTGACTCAGCAGTGCTCCTTGCTTGACTCAGCAGTGCTCCTTGCTCGACTCAGCAGTGCTCCTTGCTCGACTCAGCAGTGCTCCTTGCTCGACTCAGCAGTGCTTCTTGCTCGACTCAGCAGTGCTCCTTGCTCGACTCAGCAGTGCTCCTTGCTCGACTCAGCAGTGCTCCTTGCTCGACTCAGCAGTGCTCCTTGCTCGACTCAGCAGTGTTCTTTGCTTGACTCAGCAGTGCTCCTTGCTTGACTCAGCAGTGCTTCTTGCTTGACTCAGCAGTGCTCCTTGCTTGACTCAGCAGTGCTCCTTGCTTGACTCAGCAGTGCTCCTTGCTTGACTCAGCAGTGCTTCTTGCTTGACTCAGCAGTGCTCCTTGCTTGACTCAGCAGTGCTCCTTGACTCGGCAGTGCTTCTTGCTTGACTCAGCAGTGCTTCTTGCTTGACTCAGCAGTGCTCCTTGCTTGACTCAGCAGTGCTTCTTGCTTGACTCAGCAGTGCTCCTTGCCTGATCCAGCAGTGCTCCAGGAACCTTCACCTTACACTGGGACGCTCACTTAGTCCCTCAGCTGTCCTCACCTCTCATTCCTGTCTTTCCAGGTTCCCTCCCCCTCCCCCTACCTCCCCCTCCCCCCTACCTCCCCCTCCCCCTACCTCCCCCTCCCAAGTAATTATGTGGTTCGTGGTTTTGTTTTGTCGTGAAATAAGACAAGTGCCTATAACATGTGTTATGGACACACAGGTGTCTATAACACCACTTTGAAAACAAGTGTTATGTAAGGTATTTCATGCATTAAGTAGTGACTATATCATGTGGGAGTTCGATACGTGGATTAGGGTAGAAATACTCACGTAGGCTGTTATTACGTATAATCGTAGATATGTGGAGAGAACCCGCAGCCGTTACCTGTCTCCTTGGTTACACTCGTAAAACTGACTAGCCGGCTGGCCAGTACCCCGTAGTGGGTCTTTTGAAAATAGTGTCAGCTCAGCACAGACCGTGACTCAAGACGGTTGGTCGTTGAGTCAACGGACAGGTTACTGGTAACTGGTTACTACTACTGAGACTGGTAACTGGTTACTACTACTGAGAGCTCGGCGACGCTAACGTATGTCGTCCCGACATACAACTAATACAAACTAGAGATGGCAGGTATACGGCTTGGGCTGATTCTATACAATGTCAAAGTACACAACATGAAACATTATAGATACATAAGTAGAACATTGGAATGAAAGCTTACGTAACTGAAACTGTAATGCAATACAAGGTATACTATAGTACAACTTAAAACTCAACAAATGAACAACGAACTCAACATTGAGATTACAAGTGATAAAAACAAAAATTTTGATCGATCGATCTGTATTCATGTGATCTACGGATTCTGAAGAAGGAATATATACAAAGAAAGAGTGTTTAACAGAAAGGCAGATTCGGTGCACGCAAATCTAGACTGTTAACTCTCAGAATGCGGAGAGAACACGAACACAAAAAAAAAATTCTTGAATACTGATAAGTTGATACTGTAACTATTCATCTATACAGGTTATTTACATTTAACCCCAACTCTGCTAGGGTAAGATTGGCATATGCAGAATGGGTGTCATCTCTGGGAGGATCAAACTCTGTAGCATTGGCTAACTCATGCTGTATTTGAGGCAAATCTGAATTGGAAGTTACAAATGATACTTGAGGATTTCTCAATACCTGTCGTGTACGTAGGGAATAACGACATTCAGGTTGATCATCTGACTGAGTATCAGAGGAAGAGAGTACAGGATCAGGAGGATTGTCAGAGTCTGTCACATTAGTCTGGGTTGGAACATCATTATCATCACATACTAACTTCATATGATCCAAATGCGATTCTTTATACTGACCAGTACTAATCTCTCTAACCTTATACTTATTACCAGTGATATGTTCAACTACGCGATAAGGACCAACAAACTTTTGATCAAGCTTTGGCATTGCAGACGTTTTGTTAAAATTAGTCAGCATAACTCTCGAACCTACTTTGATTTTGGATGGCTTTACTCGAGTATTTGCGACTCTTGTAAATTCAGCTGTTGATTTATGAAGTGTTTCACGGATTCTTCTAAAAACACTTTGAGCTAAGCTGGTACGAGTTGCTACGAAATCATCAGGGTTGTAATTTGGTTTCGGATTAGAATATAACAACTCATAAGGCAAACGTTTATCTACACCATACAATGCATAATGTGGAGTGTCACCTATAGAAACATTGTAAGCAGAATTTATAGCACACTGCACATCAGGTATAACTTCATCCCAAGTTTCACTATTGGGATTGATAGTGGCTCTCAATACATCAAGTACTTTCTTATTGGTTCGTTCCGCTAACCCATTGCTGGCAGGATGATGAGGAACAATGGTGGATTTAGAGATCTTGTACAAGGTACACAAATTTTCAAGAATTTCATTACAGAATTCACCTCCATTATCTGTTACTAGGGACTTAGGGGTGGTATGCCTGCAGATAATGCGTTCTTTAAACGCTTTAGCTACTGTCTCGGCAGTCTTATCTGCAATAGGAACTAACTCGCAATATCTGGTGAAATGGTCTACCATAACACACAGATGTTTGTTACCTTGGAGGGAACATCGGAAATTAGTTAACAAATCTAGCGCAACTCTTTCCCAAGGTTCGCTAGTAGTTGGATACACTTGGATTGGATTAGGACCATTAGCATTGCCTTTATGTTGCATGCAGACACTACATTTCCTAACATACTCAGAAATATCAGTTGCCATACGAGGCCAAAAGTATTTCAATCTGGCTTGTTTTACTGAACGATCCATACCAGGGTGTGCAACACCTGGTACATCGTGAACTAGCTGTAAGGCTACATTCACTAGTGACTGTGGAATTACTAACTGGTATACTCTTCTGCTAGGAGTACCCAACTCGGCTGTTCGATACAGTAATTCTTGGTTCATGACAAAGTCACTGATGGGAGCTGGTGGCTTCACAGTCAGAATAAGATCTTCCTGGAGCAGGAATCGAATCACCAGAACACAAGGGATCGGTTCTTTCTTACTGGAGGAATGAACAAACTCGGTGGAGTGGATGACTCCCCCCGGTTGAAAAATTAACGCTATAACACGCAATATGAGCAAGGGAGAACGAATCTACTATCTCAAACTACAAGCACAGGAGAAAAGAAATGAACACGGTGAACAATGCTGATATACTGAGTCGCACACAGTGACACGAGGTATCAACTATAAAGAAACTACACTTACAAACTTTAACAACGTGGAAGTTACTCGAGAAATAACTTCTTACAATGCACTGATTACTGTCAACTAGGATGGGATCACAATCTGAAACACAAGGGACAACAACAACACTCAAGTGAGCACACTAGCCACAGAAACGTCTTTCTGCACGGCTTGTGGCATCAGCAAGAGATGGCATAACTCGTTGCAAGTAAAGTTCTTCTCAAAGCGTCCCCTGGGAAGGAACGAATACTTGAACAAGTCGCCATCGCAAGGATAGTAGAGCACTATCGTGCGTGCATGATATTGTGGCTGGAGTCCAGACAGGAGTGACAGTATTACTAGTGCCTGACCGCTCGGCTACGTTAATAAGTAATTCACGGATCTATAGGAACTTAATCTGAACTTCACATTTCGCAGCACTTTAACAAATCTCAGATACAAGCTGTGAGAACAAACACATTGCTCGAGGGCTAGGTATTGTCTGTCAGTCAGTAAGGGAATGTGAGGACTGATGACAGGAGCAGCAATAGCCTGAGAGGTCTGAGTGTCGACATTCACTAAAGTATCACTTGACGGTATGTAAGACATAATGGCAAAGTAACACGAGAACAAATAAAGCAAAAATAATGAACAATAAAATGATATAAAATTCTAGAATTGAAATGAAAAGATATACAACTAATTCTGCAGAATAATGTCTAAATACACTGCAAGAGTAAGGAAAACTCAATTTAAAGGACTATTGACCAAGAAAAAAAAATTTACATTGAAATATACAAGTAAAAATATTACTGGAGACTGAATTAAATTCAAAATGAGCTGTCTTTACTCTTGCTAATAAAAAATTAATTAATTAAATTATTTAAATCAATGTGAAAGTGTAAAATAAAATTATTAAATTGTTAACTGGGAAATTTAAGTATTTTCTAAGAATGCATAGACAAAATTAAAATATAAATCATAAAAATAGCAATAAAAGAAAATAATTCACTGCAGAACAAGTGCAACAAAATAAGGTGTAGAAACAATCACTGCAGTAATAAAGTGTCACTGGGAAAACTCAGGTAAAATAATGAATTAAAATTAAGAAGAAAAAAAAAAATAAACTGATTGAACACTTTAACTCTTAATTGTAAATTAGACAAAACAATTTACTCAAACAGAGTAAGAAAACACTTTACGTTAAAAGTAATTGAAATTGCATCAAGAGTGAATTTGTTCAAGAATATAAAAATAAAACACAGGAACAAAACAGGGAATATAACACTTACAGTGGCGGAGCACCCAACAGTATTAATTTATTCTTACAACAAATTCCTGCTGTGACTGATACAACAAAATCTTGCTGTGACTGATACGACAAAAATTTGCTGGCAAAAATAATGGTACACAGTCTGCGAAAAAATTAGAGGAATGAGACACTGTTGGCATACGAAAAAAAGACACACATAGAAATAAATTGATAATTTGGTATGCTGAAAGAATACAATAAAAAAAAATGAATCACTTCACACAGGGTGACTGACTGGTACACTACACAATAATACTTACTAGAGACAGGAGTAGCATAAGAAAAAACACAGAATAAAAAATATAAGATAAATAAAAACACTGAAAAATATTGTAAAAATTAACGAATCAAAGAAAAACTGAAAACACAAGGTTTAGAGTACACAAACAATTTACTATAAATGTCTCACACACGCAAATGTCTTTAAATGCAAGAAAATGTCTCAAAAAAAAAATTATCACTGAAGTCGAGAGTAGTAGACGGGTGATTACTGGTGACGGGAAGAAAGTGTTGTCCTGTGGGCGGGCGGTGTGTACTGGTGACGGGGCGGGGGGGTTTCCTCCTCCACTCACACTGTTGTCGTGAAGAAATGTGCGTTCTAGGCGAACTCACATAACTGGCTTTATCTCGTTGGCACCAGCTACAATCTCTTGACCAATTATGTGAGCCAAAACAGTACTAGGACCCGGTACAAGGGTGCAAACAACCACAGGTAGATGGGTGGATGGCTGGTGGTGGTGGTGGGTGGATGCTTCTGCCGCGCACCCCGGGTGGTGTGAGAGAATGGTGAGGGGGGACGCTGGGGGTCTGCCGCGCACCCCACTCACCCACGAAGGTGGCTTGAAACCCACTCTATGCCACAGGAATGGTAAAAACCACTCCTAGCATCCAACAGGGAGCACAAAGCGATATAAACAATACCTCAGAGGAACTTGGCTTACTTCTTACTGCGTGGCTTACTTCTCTCTCTCAGCTGGGTTAGAAGCTGGGTTGGCTGGCTGGCTTACCCCACGAGAATGGATGACTGGAAGACGTGTAACGATGCACAAAGCACGGAGGAGCAGTTGGATGACAGGAGACAGGCTGGATGATAGGCTGACTGGCGTTCACTTCCACAGTCTGGCTTACTGACTGGCTTAATTGCAAATCCGGGTCAACCCCTCGGAGATTGAAGCAATTAGCACACGAACTAAGCCAGGAAGCTTAAAACGGCTGCAACAGGCTTGCAGGCAATAGGTTTGAGGGGAGTAGGCGACTGCTGGCTGGTGGTGCGCGAGGGTATAGCTGGTGGCTCGAGGTGGTGCGGGCGGGTAGTGGCTGGTGGGTGACGATTCACCTATGACCCTGGCGCTACTCACACAAACAGCCTTCTAACGCCTTGAATTACCCTTAAAAACGTAAATCCACGCTCCCACCGCTGTACACCATTTGTCATGTGGGAGTTCGATACGTGGATTAGGGTAGAAATACTCACGTAGGCTGTTATTACGTATAATCGTAGATATGTGGAGAGAACCCGCAGCCGTTACCTGTCTCCTTGGTTACACTCGTAAAACTGACTAGCCGGCTGGCCAGTACCCCGTAGTGGGTCTTTTGAAAATAGTGTCAGCTCAGCACAGACCGTGACTCAATTATTATTATTATTATTATAATCAAAAAGAAGCGCTAAGCCACAAGGACTATACAGCGCTGCAGAGCAGGAAGGAAGTGAGGGCATCAGGTGGCAAAAGGGAGATGGATGAGCAACAGGTTACGGATAACAGCGGGGCAGTGGATGGTGAAAGGGTAAAGGGCAGCAAGAGACTGAACCAGAAAGGGCTGAGGGGAGTGCGAAAAGTATCATCAGAGTTTGTGGAGTAAATCGGTCGTTGTCAAGAAGTCAATGAGAGAGTCAGGATTAAAGGAGGGTCCATCAGCAAGAAGGGAAGGTAAAGAGAGAGTAGTAGAACGAAGACGACGTTGGAGGTAAATTCTGCGTGCTCGTTGATAGAGAGGGCAGTCTAACAGAATGTGGCTAATCGATACTGGAACTTGACACTGCTCACAGAGAGGAACAGGGTGCCTCTCCATGAGATACCCATGAGTAAGACGAGTGTGGCCAATGCGAAGGCGGGAGAGAGTGGTCTCCCAACCTCGGCACTGATGACAAGAAGACGGCCAGTAACCTATGCTCGGTTTAATAGAATGAAGTTTGTTACCGAGCAGAGTTGACCAACGTTGTTGCCAACGGGTGCGAAGGTGGGTAGCTATTGCAGCAAAATAGTCCAGAAATGGAACACCTCGATAGGAAATTGGTAGGTCATATACTGCTGACCGCGCAGCAGTGTCTGCCTGTTCATTGCCCTGTACGTCGACATGACCAGGGACCCAACAAAAAACAATATCTTTATGTTTGGTAGAGATACGGCGTAGCCAAAGTTGGATACGGAGAACTAGGGGATGAGATGTATCAAATTTTCGTATAGCCTGTAGAGCACTAAGGGAGTCTGAGACTACTACAAATGATGACACAGGCATAGATGCAATACGAATAAGTGCTGCAAGAATGGCATACAGTTCAGCAGTAAAAATGCTAGCTGAAGATAGTAAATGCCCTCGTACGACGCTGTCCGGAAACACTGCTGCGAATCCGACGCCGTCTGAAGACTTAGAGCCATCTGTGTACACAGCGGTGGCATGAGAATGGGAGTGGAAGTGATCAAGAAAAAGAGAGCGGGAAGCCACCGTAGGCAGTTGAGCTTTCGAGCAAGGGAGTGAGAAAGAACAGACCCGAACAGCTGGAACTTCCCAGGGGGGCAGGGAAAAGTGAGATGCTACATGAACATATAAAGGTGGTAACTGAAGGGAAGACAAGAGTGAATGTAGGCGAAGAGAAAAGGGACGGAGCAAACAGGGGCGGCGAACGAATAAAGAATGTCTACTAATATCGGTGACCATTCTATAAATGGAAGGATTGTGTAGATCGTGAGAGCGTACATAGTAACGAAGGCAATGGGCATCACGGCGATCAGACAAGGATGGAACATTTGCTTCTGTATAGAGGCTCTCAACAGGGGAAGAGCGAAAAGCACCAAGGCACAAACGCAAGCCTTGGTGATGGATAGAGTTAAGGCTAGAGAGAGTAGCAGGAGAGGCCGCGGAATAAATCTGGTCACCATAATCGAGTTTCGATAAAACGAGGGCTGAATGTAGGCGAAGCAGAGTTCGACGATCAGCTCCCCAGGAAAGATGAGCAAGGGTTTTAAGAAGGTTTAGCCGGCTGTGACAAGTTGCCTTCAGAGAGGTAATGTGAGGTTTCCAGGTTAACCGACGGTCAAAGAGAAGGCCTAGAAACCTGACTGTATCACGTTCGGGGATACGGGAGCCATAGAGATACAAAGGATGATCGGAGATAACAGAGCGTCTAGTGAAAGTAATTTGGTGAGTTTTGGTACTTGAAAATTTAAACCCATGTGTGGTGGCCCAAGTGGAAACACGGTCGACCGCATGCTGGAGAGAAACTGCAATAAGGTGACAGTCAGCGCCTGCACAAGCACTAGCGAAGTCATCAACATAGAGTGATGACCAAATATTGGGTGGAAGAACAGAGGCCAAATCATTTATAGCAAGGAGAAAAAGTGTTGTGCTTAGAACACATCCCTGAGGGACACCTTCAGCTTGGACGAAGTCCGGGGAAAGAACATTATTGACTCGAACACGGAAATGTCTGTCAGTTAAAAAGTTCTTAAGGAAGGATGGTAGATTGCCTCGGAGGCCTAAGGAATGGGCCTGGGCCAAAATATTATACCTCCAAGTTGTGTCATATGCCTTCTCAAGGTCAAAAAATATGGCAATAACTGAGTGATTATTCGCAAAGGCATTACGAACATACGTATCCAAGCGTAGTAAGGGGTCTATGGTAGAACGACCCTTACGAAAGCCATATTGACTAGCGGAGAGACTGTTGTGAGTCTCTAAATACCACATTAAACGTCGATTTACGAGGCGTTCCATCACTTTGCAAACTGCACTTGTAAGAGCGATGGGGCGATAGTGGGAGGCATCATGTCCTGTAGTACCCGGTTTGCGGAAAGGGAGAACAATGGCAGATTTCCACAGCTGGGGAAGAACTCCTTGTGCCCAAATAAGATTGAAGAGGTGTAAGAGGACTACAAGGGCTGACCGATGTAAATGTTGTAACATACGAATATGAATGTCATCAGGCCCAGCTGCCGATGATCGGCAAGCTGAGAGCGTTGCCTCCAGTTCTTGAAGTGTAAAAGGCACATTATACTGTTCTTCTCCGAGAGAAGAAAAGTCCAAGGGTACTAACTCTCTGGCAGACTTTGAGGAAAGAAACGAGGGGCATAGGTGGAGCCCTCAGGAAATACGGACCAGATGTGTGCCAAGTTCAATGGCAACGTCGAGAGGGTTTGCTATATCAACACCAGTGACCCGTAGAACAGGAGCCGGGTCAGGAGAGTATTTACCACTCAATTTCCTCACTTTTTTCCAGACTGCACTCATAGAAGAAGCAGAGGTGATGGTGGAAACATAGTCTCGCCAACAAGTGCGTTTAGCTTCACGGATGACACGGCGAGCGATCGCACGCTTCTGCTTAAAATCAACAAGTCTCTCAGCGGTTCTATTGTACCGGTACCTGCCCCATGCAGCACGTTTCAAACGTACTGCACGAGCACAAGCAGGAGACCACCAAGGCACGCACTTCTGAGAATGCCTGCCTGAGGTTTGGGGTATAGAATGAGAAGCTGCGGTATAAACTGATGTCGAGAAGATGTGTAGGAGCTCATCAATGGAGGATGAAGAAGGAACCTCACTAAAAGCAGTGAGGTGTGAGTAAAGATCCCAATTTGCCCGATCAAATTGCCAGCGAGGGCTACGGGAAGGTGGTGAATAGGAAGGAGAAGTAAGAATGATCGGAAAATGATCGCTGTCATGTAAGTCTGGTAGAACAGACCAGGTGAAGTCTAGTGCAGTGGAGGAAGAGCAGACTGATAGATCGATGCAAGAGAGAGTATGAGTACGAGGATCGAAATGGGTGGGAGTACCCGTATTTAAAACATGGAGGGGGTGAGAGGCAAGAAAAGCCTCCAACTGAATGCCACGTGAGTCACAATGAGACCCCCCCCAGAGGAAATGGTGGGCATTAAAATCACCAAGTAACAGAAGTGGTGGTGGTAAGGATGAAACAAGAAAGGCAAAGTCTGGGATAGAAAATGCTCGAGAAGGAGAGAGATATAAAGAACATATTGTAAACCACTTATTCAAGTGGATACGGGCTGCAGTGTAATGCAGCGAGGTATGGACAAATAGTTGACAGTACGGAATATCATTGCGTAGAAGAAGGGCACTTTCATTAAAGGTCCCATCTGAGAAAGGATCCGAAGAATACAATAAATTATAGCCTGAGATAGGTTGGAAAACAGCCGAGTGTAATTTTGGTTCTTGTAAGCAAGCACCAACAGGGGAAAACCTGGAAAGCAACATCTGAAGCTCACCCCGATTACCCCTGAGGCCGCGGATATTCCACTGTAAATAGGCCATGATTGGCGATGAAGAAAATATCAGGAATCTGTAGGTAAAGGCACCTACGGACTAGAGGGGTTAGAAAAGTCAACGTGTGGTGGCATTGGAAGATGTTCAAGTAGCGAAGGAACGGAGCGTTGCGAAGAATGGGGTTGTGAAGATGGAGGAGAGGGAAGAGAAGGAACAGGAAGTGAATCAGTGTCCATTGAAGGTTTAGTCTCTGCAATATATTCTGAAATGGCTTCAAGTGTTTCTGAATTCAAAGATGTATGGGAAACCATATTGGAGATAGGAGGAGGAGGGTGAGTAAAGATTGGGACAGTAATGGACTGTACCAAAGTAGAGGGGGAGGGAAAAGTGTAAGGGACTGGAGATGAAGTGTGGGGGGGGGACAGAAGAGGTAGAAACCTGGGAGGTGACAGAAGAGGGAGAAACTTGGGAGGGGACGGGGGTGGAAGGCATAGTACGAGGAGGAGGGTGAATCTCCACACTTGTAATAGAGCCAGAGAGAGGGGAAGAACTAGGTACAGAGACTGGAAAGGTAACGTGTGGAGGTGGAAGAAGGGAAGGAAGGGGCAAAGAAGATTTGAGCAATGTGGATTTTTTGGACTTCTGAGTAGAGGGGCGATTGGTATTAGGTGTCGTACGAGGTCTTGTCGATACTGGGGCTTGTGAGGAAGGACGCGAAGATGTGAGAACAGACTGAGTTGTAGTCGGGACGTCAGAGCCAAGGACAGCAAAAGGATTAGATGCCGTAGTGGCTATGGGAGGGGTAACAACAGAGGAGGCTGCAGAAGATGGGACCCCAGAAGTGGGGGGACGTTTGGAAACACGAGAATAAGAAACACGGGGTAGTCTCCCTTGGAGGCGGAGATGAGTAACTGCCATAGCATAAGGGAGACCTTCTGCCTCTTTGAGGCAACGGATTTCACGTTCATTTAAGTAGACCTGGCAACGGCGGGAGTACGAAGGGTGAGCTTCATTACAATTAAGGCAAGATGGAGGTTGACTGCAAGATGTATTAGAATGGTTGTCGGCACCACAGACTGGGCATTCGGCCATAGATGTGCAATATTTCGCTGGGTGACCAAAACGCCAGCAATTTCTACATTGTTGCGGTGTAGGTATCACCTTTCGAACTTGTAACCGAAGTCCCGCGACATATACAGAGGACGGGAGTTCTCGGCTGTCAAAAGTTAAACGAGCCACATTGCAAGGGTAACGTCTCCGCCCCCGGGCAGGAAGGACATAAGTGTCTACTTTGAGGATTGGGAGATCCTGGAGTTCCAGCTGTTCAAAAATGTCATTGCCACATGACTGGAAATTCTGTTGGACTATGGTATGGGGCAGAATGACAGTACCACTACAAGAATTGAGAGAAAGATGTTTTTCAATAGTGATAGGAGTAGTATCGATATTCAAAAGGAGAGAAAGATCATGAGCTTGGGTAGCATTCTGGACAGTGACGATGCGTGTACCGCTCTTGAGAGCGTGAAATGAAATATCTCTGCCAACATGACGCAGGAGCGCTTTGGCAATACTATGGTCAGAAAGGTAGGCAGAAGAAGAAGTTGGTCTTAAAGTAAAGAATTTAGTCCATTGTGTGGTCCGAAACTGAGCGTGGAGAGGGAGTGCTTGACGTGTCGGTCGTTTCCGAGTAGAATGGGAAGGTAACGACGGAGCATCATCAGGAGATTGACGTTGGCGTTTAGGAGTAGGACCGGAGTTGGTCCGGCAGGAAATGGGTGGGCGATTCGAAAATTGCCGTACCGTAGAGGGAGAAGCCGGAAGCATAGTCAAAGGAGAGCGGAGTTCAGACAAATCGAAGGAGTCAGTCGAAGCCCCGGTACCTGAAGCGGGTGAGGAAACAGCACCAGCAAGAGGTACAGGGGCATCAGGAGTGTCCGAAGAGTGGTCTAAACACAAGGCAGGGTCAGAATGGGGTGCGGTATCAAGAAGGGGCCCGGGGGTAGTGGTTTCATGGACTAGGGCTGCCATGGTTAGGTTACTCCTTTGCTTTTTGTTTTTAAGAAAAAAAAAGAAAGAAGAAAAGAAAATAAAAATAAAAAAAAGAATAAAAAAAGGGGGGAGCGGGGAGGAATAGTTCCCAGGAGGAATGAAAGGGCCGGAAATCCCCCTCCGCGCCCAAGAGGACTCGACACCGCTAGTAGCGCAGATGCAGCATGGAACCCGTGCCATACCCTACCCTTCATGCCAGTAAACCAGCAATCTGGGATAGCAACCTCACATCTGCCGAGCTACCTCGGTGGACAAAAGAGAGGGCGGCCGGATATCCGCCACAAAGCATACCTCCTTCAGCCACCACCCCCTGAATCCGAAAGGTGGCTTCCAGAGATACACCCGTCGCCCAAAAGACACCCAAAGCCACTCCGGGATACCGGAGAGCGATCGGGACATCCCTAGGCAATCCAGATTCCACGGCAAACTACGCCACCGCCAAGAAACCTCAACGGAATGGGATGGACCCCGGTGTCCTTTCCCCTACCTAGGAACTAGCGCGCCTGTGGGAGAAATCACGAAGGCTAAAAAGAGGAAGGGCAAAAGGGAGGGGTGAGGAGGAGGAGGAGGAATGGAAAAAGGGGAGGATGGGGAGGATGGGATAGGGGAGGGGAGAATGGGGGGTAATTAGGTTCGGTCTGAGGAAGAAGACCGACAGGGCTAATTCCTCAGACCAAGAGCCTCTTCACCACGCCAAGGAGCCCCCCTTGAAGAGGACCGTGACTCAAGACGGTTGGTCGTTGAGTCAACGGACAGGTTACTGGTAACTGGTTACTACTACTGAGACTGGTAACTGGTTACTACTACTGAGAACTAATCGTGTAAGCTGGAGAGAGAGAGAGAGAGAGAGAGAGAGAGAGAGAGAGAAACATTGCCCCCAAAAAACTAAACAGATCACAGCAAAGAGACTGAATAATCCCTGGCTAACACCCAGCATCCTCAAATCAAAGCACAAATATGAAAAACAGTATAGAATGGGTCAAATAACTAGAGAAGAGTCTAAAAGTTACTCGTCAGCACTTACCAGCCTGATAAGATGATCTAAAAAATTGTATTATGAAAATAGACTATGTAACATCAAAGGTGATATGAAAAAAACCTGGAAAACTCTAACAAAATCAGATGAACCCCTACTCACACCTACTGAAACAGCAAACAGATTTAATATTTTCTTCTCCATCATAGGTAAAAATCTAGCGAACAAAATACCAAGCGTAAATACCCATCTATCAGACTAACTCGGAGGTACCTACCCAAATACGTTATTCCTAGCTCCAACCAACCCCATAGAAGTTACACTCATCATAAACACCCTTAAAAACAAGACAGGAGACGTAAACAGCTTGCCTGCTTTTATGTACACTAAAAAGCTCAAGTATTGCCACCAATTATTGCAACACTCTTTAACAAATCCATTGAATCATCTACCTTCCCAACAATCCTCAAAATAGCGAGAGTCACTCCGATCCACAAAGGAGGTGATCAAGCTGACTTGAATAACTATAGACCAATATCTAACTTACCACTACTCTCTAAAATCTTTGAAAAATTAATGCATAGACGGACCTATTCCTACCTCGTCTGACACAACATATTAAACCCTTGTCAGTTTGGATTCAGGAATAATAAAAGCACAAATGATGCTATCATACACATGCTAGAACTAATATATACCGCCCTTGAAAAGAAAGAAGTCCCGCTGGGCATTTTCATTGATTTACATAAAGCTTTCGATACAGTCGACCCCTCAAGGAAGGTTCCTTGATGTTGGTGAGGGGCTCTTGATTTAGGGAATTGGATCTGTGCTCCAGTTCCCCGAATTAAGCCTGAATGCCTTCCACATCCCCCCCCCCAGGCGCTGTATAATCCTCCGGGTTTAGCGCTTCCCCCCTTGATTATTAATAATAATAATAATCGATACAGTCGACCATGAACTGCTGTACTCCAAATTAAAGCACTATGGTATCAGAGGCCACTCCCTCAACTGACTAAAGTCATACCTTAGTAACAGAACTCAATGTGTATGCAAATGATGCAAATTCTTCCACCCAACCAATCACAGTAGGAGTCCCACAAGGAAGCGTCCTTGGACCACTCCTCTTTCTCCTCTACATCAATGATCTACCAAATGCCTCACAGCTACTCAAACCCATATTATTTGCAGATGACACTACATATGTCTTTTCCCACCCAAACACGGTCATACTAGCAAACACAGTCAATGCCAAATTGCAGAAAATATCTGCCTGGATGATGACTAATAAACTTACCCTATTTCATTCAGTTTGGAAACAAAGCTGCAAATGATTCGATTAACATAATGCTAAATGGATCATCAGTCACAAGACTCACAGAAGGGAAATTCCTAGGTATCCACCTTGACAGTAGCCTTAAGTTCCAGACACACATACAACAAATCACCAAGAAAATCTCCAAGACTGTAGGCATACTATCAAAGATAAGGTACTACGTTCCACAATCAGCTCTCCTGGCACTATACCATACACTCATATACCCTTATCTTACATAAGGAATTTGTGCATGGGGATCAACAACATCCAATCACCTAAAACCCCTAATAACCCAGCAAAAGGCAGCAGTAAGAATGATAATAAATTCCCACTCCAGCCAGCTTACTCCACCAATTTTCAAAAGTCTGAATCTGCTCACCATTAAGAACATCCATACTTATTCATGTGCCTACTACATACACAGAACAATACATGCAAATATAAACCCTCCACTCAAACTTCTCTTCACCAACCTAAACAGGACACATGACCACAACACAAGACACAGATCTCTTTTTGATATACCTCGTGTCCATATCACACTGTATAAAAACTCTATGCACATAAAGGGCCCTAAAATATGGAATTCATTACCAGAAGATATTAAATTAACCCAGTCTGAAAATCAGTTTAAGACTCTTCTCAAAAGCCACTTAATCACCCTAGACTAAATGCTAAATACTCAGTACACACTCACCTATGTACTCCCACATCATAACTTCAACAATCACTTTGAACCTTTTATCCATTGTTGACAGGAATATAATTGAACCATTGTTTTCACAAAAAGTATTTTAGACTATATGAATATATCCTTTGTCTTATACATATTTAATTCACTTATAATTAATAATCTACTGTTCAACTATGAAATAATTACTGTCCTACTGTACAACTATGATAAAATTCTTAGTGTTAAGTAGTCTGTAAGCCAATAATGTTAAGTTGGCCCATAATGCCTAGGCATAATAGAGGCTCTCTTTGTATTGCAACCCACTAGTATAAATATAAAATCTCAATGTACTGTTTGCAAAGATATAAAATAAATAAATAAATAAAATGAGAGAGAGAGAGAGAGCGAGTGTCCCACTTATCACTAATCTAGCGGCTGGTTAAGGAGACAGACTGCCTGGTGATAGACGACAGATAATTTAGCTTACCTGGCTGGAAAGCTAATAACAATATGGGATTATTCTAGTGGTGGTGGAGGTCACACTGTGTATGTATGACCAACTTGAACCATAGTGAACCCAGCTCTAGTACCCGGGTTCAGTCTTACTAAACCAGAGGTCATAGAAGGGTATGTTTACCTCACATAAATTATAATTAGACACATGTCCAATATGATATCCTGTCTAAATCTATATCAGTGTTTCTCCATTTTTCCATAGTCTCTAAATCTATCTATATAGTTTTTAAATCTATATCAGTGTTTCATTCCTATATAGTACTTTCTAAATCTACATCAATGCTCATTCTTATATGATATTTATATCAATGTTTCATTCTTATATACTTTCTAAATCTATATCAGTGTTCTCATCCATTCGTCCTTAAATACTTTATAAGAATCTAAATCTATATCAGTGTTTTCCCATTCTCATATACTTTCTAAATCTATATCCCTTGCACACAAAACCTCCTCTACCCCCCTCCCTCCAACTTTCCCTAGGATGACCCCTACCCTGCCTCCTTTCCACTACAGATTTATATGCCCTCCAAGTCTATTTTGTTCCATCTCTTAATGTATACACCACCTCAACCCCTCCTCAGCCCTCTGGATAATACTTTTAGTAACCTTGCACCCCCTAGTAATCTCCAAGCTAGGGATCCTCTGCATTACATTCACACTGCACATTGCCCTCAGACATGACATCTCTACTGCCTCCAGCCTTCTTGTTGCAACATTCACAACCCATGCTTCACACCCATGTAAGAGCATTGGTACCACTTTACTCTCATGTGCTGGACAGGCACCTAAAGTCAGTACCTGACTAGCTGGGCTGTGGTTCGTATGTCAGTTTATGCACAGCCAGCAGTAATGGCCTGGCTGATCAGACCCTGATCCACCACGAGGCCTGGTCTCAGACTGGGCCACGAGGGCGTTAACCCCCCAAACTCTCTCTAGGTATACATTCCACTGTATTCAATACAGTACTGTACATCAGTGTATACTTTGCTAAATGTTTTTTTGTTAATTTCTCAGCTCTTATATTACAAAAACACCGATTGGTCTTACATTAGTGTCAGTAATATAAAAGTTCAGGATACATATAAACACGTTAAAATAAATTAATCTTTAATATAGTATAAAAACAATCTTTGGTCTAGAGGTATTTTATAAATAAACATCTGATAATATATACATGTTACAATAATAAATTATAATTAGCATGACTGTGAAACAAAAACCTGTAACTGTTTTGCATGATGGTAGGATTGCTGGTTTCTTTTTCTGTCTCAAACACGCTAAGATAACAGGGATATCTTGCTACTCCTACTTACACTTTGGTCACACTTCACAGACACGCACATGCATATATATATATACATACATCTAGGTTTTTCTCCTTTTTCTAAATAGCTCTTGTTCTTTTTTATTTCTTCTATTGTCCATGGGGAAGTGGAAAAGAATCTTTCCTCCGTAAGCCATGCGTGTCGTATGAGGCGACTAAAATGCCGGGAGCAATGGGCTAGTAACCCCTTCTCCTGTATACAATTACTAAAAAAGAGAAGAAGAAAAACTTTATAAAACTGGGTTGCTTAAATGTGCGTGGATGTAGTGCGGATGACAAGAAACAGATGATTGCTGATGTTATGAATGAAAAGAAGTTGGATGTCCTGGCCCTAAGCGAAACAAAGCTGAAGGGGGTAGGAGAGTTTCAGTGGGGGGAAATAAATGGGATTAAATCTGGAGTATCTGAGAGAGTTAGAGCAAAGGAAGGGGTAGCAGTAATGTTAAATGATCAGTTATGGAAGGAGAAAAGAGAATATGAATGTGTAAATTCAAGAATTAT
Organism: Cherax quadricarinatus; assembly: GCF_038502225.1. Classification (NCBI taxonomy): domain Eukaryota; kingdom Metazoa; phylum Arthropoda; class Malacostraca; order Decapoda; family Parastacidae; genus Cherax; species Cherax quadricarinatus. The sequence goes on from NW_027195041.1 coordinate 236,519, forward strand.
GTGGATTAAAGTAAAGGTTGGATGCGAGAAGTGGGTCATAATAAGCGTGTATGCACCTGGAGAAGAGAGGAATGCAGAGGAGAGAGAGAGATTTTGGGAGATGTTAAGTGAATGTATAGGAGCCTTTGAACCAAGTGAGAGAGTAATTGTGGTAGGGGACTTGAATGCTAAAGTAGGAGAAACTTTTAGAGAGGGTGTGGTAGGTAAGTTTGGGGTGCCAGGTGTAAATGATAATGGGAGCCCTTTGATTGAACTTTGTATAGAAAGGGGTTTAGTTATAGGTAATACATATTTTAAGAAAAAGAGGATAAATAAGTATACACGATATGATGTAGGGCGAAATGACAGTAGTTTGTTGGATTATGTATTGGTAGATAAAAGACTGTTGAGTAGACTTCAGGATGTACATGTTTATAGAGGGGCCACAGATATATCAGATCACTTTCTAGTTGTAGCTACACTGAGAGTAAAAGGTAGATGGGATACAAGGAGAATAGAAGCATCAGGGAAGAGAGAGGTGAAGGTTTATAAACTAAAAGAGGAGGCAGTTGGGGTAAGATATAAACAGCTATTGGAGGATAGATGGGCTAATGAGAGCATAGGCAATGGGGTCGAAGAGGTATGGGGTAGGTTTAAAAATGTAGTGTTGGAGTGTTCAGCAGAAGTTTGTGGTTACAGGAAAGTGGGTGCAGGAGGGAAGAGGAGCGATTGGTGGAATGATGATGTAAAGAGAGTAGTAAGGGAGAAAAAGTTAGCATATGAGAAGTTTTTACAAAGTAGAAGTGATGCAAGGAGGGAAGAGTATATGGAGAAAAAGAGAGAAGTTAAGAGAGTGGTGAAGCAATGTAAAAAGAGAGCAAATGAGAGAGTGGGTGAGATGTTATCAACAAATTTTGTTGAAAATAAGAAAAAGTTTTGGAGTGAGATTAACAAGTTAAGAAAGCCTAGAGAACAAATGGATTTGTCAGTTAAAAATAGGAGAGGAGAGTTATTAAATGGAGAGTTAGAGGTATTGGGAAGATGGAAGGAATATTTTGAGGAATTGTTAAATGTTGATGAAGATAGGGAAGCTGTGATTTCGTGTATAGGGCAAGGAGGAATAACATCTTGTAGGAGTGAGGAAGAGCCAGTTGTGAGTGTGGGGGAAGTTCGTGAGGCAGTAGGTAAAATGAAAGGGGGTAAGGCAGCCGGGATTGATGGGATAAAGATAGAAATGTTAAAAGCAGGTGGGGATATAGTTTTGGAGGGGTTGGTGCAATTATTTAATAAATGTATGGAAGAGGGTAAGGTACCTAGGGATTGGCAGAGAGCATGCATAGTTCCTTTGTATAAAGGCAAAGGGGATAAAAGAGAGTGCAAAAATTATAGGGGGATAAGTCTGTTGAGTGTACCTGGTAAAGTGTATGGTAGAGTTATAATTGAAAGAATTAAGAGTAAGACGGAGAATAGGATAGCAGATGAACAAGGAGGCTTTAGGAAAGGTAGGGGGTGTGTGGACCAGGTGTTTACAGTGAAACATATAAGTGAACAGTATTTAGATAAGGCTAAAGAGGTCTTTGTGGCATTTATGGATTTGGAAAAGGCGTATGACAGGGTGGATAGGGGGGCAATGTGGCAGATGTTGCAAGTGTATGGTGTAGGAGGTAGGTTACTGAAAGCAGTGAAGAGTTTTTACGAGGATAGTGAGGCTCAAGTTAGAGTATGTAGGAAAGAGGGAAATTTTTTCCCAGTAAAAGTAGGCCTTAGACAAGGATGTGTGATGTCACCGTGGTTGTTTAATATATTTATAGATGGGGTTGTAAGAGAAGTAAATGCGAGGGTCTTGGCAAGAGGCGTGGAGTTAAAAGATAAAGAATCACACACAAAGTGGGAGTTGTCACAGCTGCTCTTTGGTGATGACACTGTGCTCTTGGGAGATTCTGAAGAGAAGTTGCAGAGATTGGTGGATGAATTTGGTAGGGTGTGCAAAAGAAGAAAATTAAAGGTGAATACAGGAAAGAGTAAGGTTATGAGGATAACAAAAAGATTAGGTGATGAAAGATTGAATATCAGATTGGAGGGAGAGAGTATGGAGGAGGTGAACGTATTCAGATATTTGGGAGTGGACGTGTCAGCGGATGGGTCTATGAAAGATGAGGTGAATCATAGAATTGATGAGGGAAAAAGAGTGAGTGGTGCACTTAGGAGTCTGTGGAGACAAAGAACTTTGTCCTTGGAGGCAAAGAGGGGAATGTATGAGAGTATAGTTTTACCAACGCTCTTATATGGGTGTGAAGCGTGGGTGATGAATGTTGCAGCGAGGAGAAGGCTGGAGGCAGTGGAGATGTCATGTCTGAGGGCAATGTGTGGTGTGAATATAATGCAGAGAATTCGTAGTTTGGAAGTTAGGAGGAGGTGCGGGATTACCAAAACTGTTGTCCAGAGGGCTGAGGAAGGGTTGTTGAGGTGGTTCGGACATGTAGAGAGAATGGAGCAAAACAGAATGACTTCAAGAGTGTATCAGTCTGTAGTGGAAGGAAGGCGGGGTAGGGGTCGGCCTAGGAAGGGTTGGAGGGAGGGGGTAAAGGAGGTTTTGTGTGCGAGGGGCTTGGACTTCCAGCAGGCATGCGTGAGCGTGTTTGATAGGAGTGAATGGAGACAAATGGTTTTTAATACTTGACGTGCTGTTGGAGTGTGAGCAAAGTAACATTTATGAAGGGATTCAGGGAAACCGGCAGGCCGGACTTGAGTCCTGGAGATGGGAAGTACAGTGCCTGCACTCTGAAGGAGGGGTGTTAATGTTGCAGTTTAAAAACTGTAGTGTAAAGCACCCTTCTGGCAAGACAGTGATGGAGTGAATGATGGTGAAAGTTTTTCTTTTTCGGGCCACCCTGCCTTGGTGGGAATCGGCCGGTGTGATAATAAAATAAATAATAAAATAATAAATAATAATTAATGACACTACCGTGTCACTATATATATCTATGCTAAAATAATAAATTATAAATAACATTTGTACAATAATAAATAATCAACTGCATTCTTTGTGTCTCACGACACCCTTATGATGCTCTGTCACACGACACTTATCTGTGGTGTGTTGTGACGCTCCTTCTCAACTGTGTCACTTGACATCCTTTCCTCCGTGTAATGACGCTCCTGCTCAACCGTATCACTAGACACCCTTTTCTCTGTGTCACACGACACTCCTACTCTCCGTGTCACACGACACCCTTTTCTCTGCGTCATACACAATATCTCTACTGTGTCACTCTTGACACCCTTGTCTCTGCGTCGCACACTATCACCCACAGCGTCTTTCTTCTCAGAGGCCAGTCACATGACACTATTCAATGTACACTACAACCTGATCATCTTCAGTGTCACACGACACCCTTTTCTTCTCAGTGTTCCACTAGGGTCCTATAGCATATCTCAGTGTTACACTCCATCATACTTCCTTAAGTGTCACACTACGGTCCTAGCCCAGTTCAGTGTCACACTCCAACCTTTTGATGTAGTGTCCCACTAAAACAGCATCAGATGACTCGGCCCACAGTTGACCAGCGTAGGCGGTGAGTCCGCAGACATCACCTGTCCTGTAAATACTCTCCAAGGCCGGTAGAAGTACACCATAAGATGGTCTGGCGAGTACTGTCTACCGCCTTCAAGACCAGTTGACACAACTCAAGGTGGTCCGGTGCAGCACACACTATGTTGCAAGCTCACTAAATGCGGCCGTCAAGTAACTGAGGCCAACAGACTCAGTGAGCTGCAGTGAGCGCTTCCTCTAAAGCTAGTAGATATATATAATAAGACGGTCAGACGAATACTCTACTGCCAGCAGATATCTACCGTAAGGTGTTCTGGTAATTACTGTTTCCAAAGCCGGCTCAGCAGTCCCCACATTGGGTTTGATGACGTACCCAGTGGTACTGCCGGCTGGCAGGTTAACAATTTAACTGCTAGTTTGGCAGGGGGCCGTCACATCTTACATATTGTGTGGTTTTTTTCTAAGTTCAACTTTATGTACTGTTGTGTACAGTGGACCCTTGGTTTTCGTGATTAATCCATTCCAGAGAGTCTGCCGAAAACCAAAATTCACGAAAACTGAAACCATTTCCCCATAAGAAAATTAATAATGTAAATCCAATTAATCCGTTCCAGACACCCAAAAGTATTAACAAAAAATTAATTTTTTAGAGATTAAAAGTAGATTTAACACTACACAACCTGTTCTTGTTGGAGTCTCATAGGGGAGCATTCTTGGTCCACTTCTTATAGGGGAGCATTCTTGGTCCACTTCTCATAGGGGAGCATTCTTGGTCCACTTCTCATAGGGGAGCATTCTTGGTCCACTTCTCATAGGGGAGCATTCTTGGTCCACTTCTCATTTACATCAATGACTTACCAAATGCATCTAATCTCCTTAAACCCATTTTATTTGCAGATGACACATCTTATGTCTTTTCTCACCCAAACCCGACCATACTAACAAACACAGTAAATGCTGAATTGCTAAAAATATCTACTTGGACGATTACCAACAAACTTACTCTCAATATAGACAAAACCTACTTCATGCTTTTTGGAAACAGACCTTCAAATGTACAGCTAAACATATTGATAAATGGTTCACCTATTTCAAGACAGGCAGAGGGCAAATATCTAAGTCTCCACCTTGACTACAGTCTCAAATTTGAGACACATATACAGCAAATTTCCAAGAAAATCTCCAAAACAGTAGGCATCCTTTCAAAGATAGGGTACTATGTACCCCAATCAGCTCTTCTAGCTTCGTACCACTCTCATTTACCCTTACCTCACCTATGGTATTTGTGCATGGGGGTCAACCACAGTAAATAACATTTAGCCTTTAATAACCCAGCAAAAAGCTGCAGTGCGATTGATTACTAACTCCTGCATTAGACAGCACATTCCTCTTTCCAAGAGTCTTAACTTACTAAATATACAAAACATCCACACTTATTATTGTGCCTAATACATACACAGAATGCTATACTCTAATGTACACCCCCCTCAAGGAAGGTTCCTTGATGTTGGCAAGGGGCTCTTGATTTAGGGAATTGGATCTGTGCTCCAGTTCCCCGAATTAAGCCTGAATGCCTTCCACATCCCCCCTAGGCGCTGTATAATCCTCCGGGTTTAGCGCTTCCCCCTTGATTTTAATAATAATAATAATCTAATGTACACCCTCCTCTCAGACTCCTCCTTGATAACTATAATAGAACACACAACTAATACACGAGACACAGATCACTCTTCGATATCCCTCGTGTTCATCTCTTCCTATGCAAGAACGCTATGTACATAAAAGGCCCGAAGATCTGGAATTCATTGCCAGAACACATTAAAGGACCCCTGTCTGCAAATCAATTTAAGGCCCTAATAAGAAATCACCTCATCACCTAAAATTAACCAGACAAACCGTACCTAGTCACTACCAGTTTCTCAACAGCTGCTCATGTTGTGCTGATCAATGATCAACCACTTACTACTACGAAATTAGGATGTTTATTTTTTCATTGTTTTAAATTGTAGTAGTGTAATACAGTACATCATAATGTAAATTATTTCATTGTAATACCAAATTTCATTGTTTTATATAGTACTAAACTATAATACATCATATTGTAAATTATTTTAAATTGTTACATTGTAATACTGTGACCTTTATTAACTAATTCAATAATGTAATAAGTCTCTACTAGACTTATCAAAACCATGTAGCATCACCTGATAGATACAGTTTTCCTGTATTCACTGTAACTCATCTAATGACCATATGAACTGTGTATTATTGCCTTACTAATCTTAAGTTAATCTTTAAGTTTTCCAAAAATGCTCTGCATACAAAGGGGCTTTTGGCATATACACCCAACTATTATATTACTCTGTACAACTATGCAATTTGTCAAAATAAACATCTTTATCTTTGTAAAACAATAACAACATCACACTTACCTTTATTGAAAACTCTTGTTGGTGTATGGAAGATGGGAGGGGGCGAGAGGGAGGAGAAGTGACTATTATTTGGAAAGGGTATCCCCTTCCATAAAGACTTGAGGTACCGATTCCTTATCCAGGGTTCCCTTCTTTGTTTTTTAATGGCACTAGGATCAGCTTGAGTCACTGGACCCCTGTTGCTCACAAAATTGTTCCAGAGAGCTCTGTTTCTGGTATCTCTAAGATTTGCCTAAAATGGAACAAGGCATTGTCATTTAACATGTTGCAGACACGGCCTGCAACAGCTTTGCTAAGGTGATGTTCCTCCACAAATGTCTGCACCTCACTCCACTTCGCACAAATGTCCTTAATCTTTGAAGGCTCCTTCTTCCATCTCTGTTCCTCCTCCTGTGAAGCAAGTTCCTCAGCTGTGATCTGTTGCTGTTGCAGATGAAGCTCTTTCAGCTCTTCAGTGGTTAGCTCTTCACTGTGCTCCTCCACCAACTCTTCCACATCCCAATGACCTGGGTGGGTCATTGGGATAATCCCGGGGGGGGGGGGGGACAAGGACCTGCTCCGCATGGGTCAGTAGGCCTGTTGCAGTGTTCCTTCTTTCTTATGTTCTTATGTTAACCCTATGGAAGTCCCCAGTGTCACAATACATTCCACTAGGAGCTTTCTTTGGGCCCATGGTGGCTTATTTAGCAGTTGCAAGCACATAAAACAATGGATTATTACGAAAAGTTTCGTATGAACGCGGGGATTGATGCTCACTCGCTGAGAAACAATGCCAGACTGACTCTGAATGTGTCTGTGGCAGGCTTTGTGTGCACGGGGCCACTGAGACACATTCTGTACAACTGCCAAAATCCTAGGATAATCACGAAAACCAAGGCTATATTTTGACGAAAAAAGTTGCCGATAACCAAAATTCACAAAAACCGAGACTCACGAAAACCAAGAGTTCACTGTACATTGTATTGTTTATCACTTCATTGAACTTGATTTAGCATGCTGTAATTATTATAATCACAACTAAGTGGTAAACCCACAAGGGTGATACAATGCTACAGGGTAGGGTGTGCTGAAGGTTTAATATGCTTGATCCGAGACTAGCGAGGCTGGAGAGCATAACAGTGATAGTAAGGGCGGTGAGGAGTGCTAAATGAAGTATAATCAAATTATTTTTATAATTAAAACCAAGCTCTAAACCCACATGAGTCATACACCAGTATAATGAAAGTGTAATAAATCTGTTGCTGTCAAAAAGTCGAGGTGGGAGTCTTGTGTCCCAGGTGGGAGTCTTGTGTCCCAGGTGGGAGTCTTGTGTCCCAGGTGGGAGTCTTGTGTCTCAGGTGGGAGTCTTGTGTCTCAGGTGGGAGTCTTGTGTCCCAGGTGGGAGTCTTGTGTCCCAGGTGGGAGTCTTGTGTCCCAGGTGGGAGTCTTGTGTCCCAGGTGGGAGTCTTGTGTCCCAGGTGGGAGTCTTGTGTCCCAGGTGGGAGCCTTGTGTCCAAGGTGGGATGCGTCTTCCCCTATACTGTACAGTGCAATGTTCATTGGAACTCCAGAATTCGTGTACTGTTGATTTTAGTTCAAAAATGTGTTCATTTTTGTGGACATCAATATTAAGCAGTTCAAAGGAATACTTAAAATTGGCAGAGAATATTTAATAATTCTTTGTTCATTTCTTGTTCTTGTTTCTGGACTAACAAACATTAACAACAGGGTGCTGAACTACACCAGTAATGATGTTCAACTGTGCTGTTCACTCTACTGCACAATGGTAGTTCATCAGGACTGATTCAGTGTAGAAGGCAACTCCAGTTCCTTGAATCAAGAGCCCTTCCTACATACAACCATGAGATTCAGGTAAATAAATTTCAATTATCAAACTGTAAGCAGTTTTTTCAGTCCGGGGATTCAATCCCAGGACGTTGGTGTTGATGCTCGGCTCTCATTACCCAGGACGTTGGTGTTGATGCTCGGCTCTCATTACCCAGGACGTTGGTGTTGATGCTCGGCTCTCATTACCCAGGACGTTGGTGTTGATGCACAGCTCTCATTACCCAGGACGTTGGTGTTGATGCATGGCTCTCATTACCCAGGACATTGGTGTTGATGCACAGCTCTCATTACCCAGGACGTTGGTGTTGATGCATGGCTCTCATTACCCAGGACGTTGGTGTTGATGCTCGGCTCTCATTACTCTAGGTAATTTACCTCAATAAAACTCAATAGATTATCAGATTTTATTTTAGAAGTGAGCAATGTACAAAATAATTTATGGAAAACATTTAAATTCACTAATAACCCACACTTAGAAAGGACACTGTACACCAAGTTATAGAGGGTCCTGGATTATTAAACCATTGGAACTTAATGATCCAGGTTCAGTAATAACCCACATGAGACAAACTCTGAAAATTAATTGGTCTGTGTATATTTTGACCCCCTTCTGAAGAGGACCCCAGCAGAGGGTTAAAATATACAGACCAATTAATTTTCCGAGTTTGTATCTCTATGTGGGTTATTACTGAACACTGACAAGCGTTCATTACACTTTAGTTATTTAATGTTCCAAACTGAACCAAAATATCTGAATTTTCCTAAGTGAAAATTATTTGTGAATGGTTTCAGCCACAGTGTTGCGACTTTTACAATTCATTTTTTAATTTAATCCAGAAATCCACATGTACATCCATATACATCATATACATCCATGTACCTCATATACATCCATGTACATCATATACATCCATGTACATCATATACATCCATGTACCTCATATACATCCATGTACATCATATACATCCATGTACATCATATACATCCATGTACATCATATACATCCATGTACATCAGTAGCTGATGGTAAACACCAATAAACAAGGAAATGAGGAGACAAAACAGAGTAAGACTTTTATTTACAGATGTTATATAGAGAGTTTCTCCATGGGAAAGTGGAAAAGAATTCTTCCTCCATAAGCCATCCATATCATAAGTGGCGACAAAAATGCCAGGAGCAAGGGGGCTAGTAACCCCATCTCATGTATAAATTACTAAATTTAAAAAGAAAAGCTTTCATTTTCTTGTTGAAAAAAAAAATAAAAGGCCTACTCTGTCTCTTTCGTACTCCAAATACATACATTTGTACTGTCTTTGAGGCACTGTGCAAGATGCCACTCAGGAAGACTAACAATCATCCCATTATATTGATAGGGATGTGCTAAACACTTAAGGGTCATAATGTGCCTGGGAAATGGGAGGTAATCATGTTCAATCCAAGGAAAGGGAGGAGAGCTGCACTTTCTTAGATCAAGATCCCTTAATCAACAGCCTTGAAGGTGAGAACCAACCCACAGTGTTGCCCACACCTCCACAGTGTTGCCCACACCTCTACAGTGTTGCCCACACCTCCACATACATACATTATGGAATGTGTTAATGTTAACTTTCTATATATCACAAAACATTAATTCACAACTTAAAATTTCTAGTAAACTTGATCTTCCGTGTCATCACAGATCCATTATCCAGTCATGATGTGTTGTTATATTCATGGAAAATAACAATCAAATTAAGTGATAAACCTATGAGGATCTTGTCATGAAAGGCTAAACTCTTAAGGGCAATAGAGTGCTTGCCAGATAATTAGGTTTGATATAGATAAAGACAGTTTCCTGAAGCTAGGAGCCTTTACAAGCATCAAGGCAGCACAGTACTCCTTGATAGTCCATGATGAACCCAAGCATTTAAAGTTTTTAATTGGGGGGGGTTACTACGACTCAAAAAATCATATCGTCGTGATTATATCATATCATCATGATTATAAAGAACTCCCTGAACAGAGGGTTCAAACCCATGGCATGAAAATGTTAAACTAGGAGGACATGGTACAGTGTATAGTACACTGGCCTGCTAGTTTTACCACTGACTTACCATTGCTCCCAACCAGCTGATCAGTAAGTGTTAGTTGTGAATGCTAGTAACCACTATCATTTTGATTCTTCTTGACCATCATGTATCACGGGTATCATATCGGTGGTATTATGTACCGACAAGCAAGTTAAGACAGAATATGTAGTTTATGGAGTCATACGAGACAACATTCTGTCCACCAGGGGATTTATCAATTTTCAGTCCATGAGAAGAAATAAAATCCCTGATATATAAGAAGTATTCTCAATAAAATACCATAAATTATATGTTGTCTTCTTAATATACAGTTAGGTCTTGAATAATGTGTATTTCAATTTAGTGCAAAATTAATTAATACTAATTTTGCCAAAAAATTTTCCAAATCCTAATCAAAACTTAGATACACAGGTGCTCCTTGAATTATGATATTTTAACTTCACAATGATGCAAAAACAATGACTTTGAAGAAGAAACTTAAGATAATTACCCAACGTGAAGGCAACAAGTCCATAACTTTATTCATTTATTTAGCTTTCAATACTGGTTTAGTTACAGTAATTATGTGTTTATTTACTTATTCAGTGGCAATAGTTATTTATTTACAGTGGTCCCTCAATTATCGTCCTTAATCCGTTCCTGGAAGTGGGACTATTATCGAAATAGACGATTTTCGAATCAATTTTCCCCCATAAGAAATAATGTAAATCCAATTAATTTGTTCCAGACACCCAGAAGTATCAACAACAATTTTGTTTTTTACCTAAAAGATAGATTTACATGCACAAAAGAATGAACATTCAACATGACAGTTACCTTTATTGAAGGCTGTTGTTGATGAATGGAAGATGGGAGGAGGAGAGGGAAGAGAGGTTATTGTTTGGAAGGGGAATCCCCCTCCATAAGGACTCTAGGTCACTTCAGGGGTCACTTCCCTAGCATAAATATAGATTTACATGCAGCAACGAGGAGACGGTTGGAGGCAGTGGAGATGTCCTGTTTAAGGGCAATGTGTGGTGTAAATATTATGCAGAAAATTCGGAGTGTGGAAATTAGGAAAAGGTGTGGAGTTAATAAAAGAATTAGTCAGAGGGCAGAAGAGGGGTTGTTGAGGTGGTTTGGTCATTTAGAGAGAATGGATCAAAGTAGAATGACATGGAAAGCATATAAATCTATAGGGGAAGGAAGGCGGGGTAGGAGTCGTCCTCGAAAGGGTTGGAGAGAGGGGGTAAAGGAGGTTTTGTGGGCGAGGGGCTTGGACTTCCAGCAAGTGTGTGTGAGCGTGTTAGATAGGAGTGAATGGAGACGAATGGTACCTGGGACCTGACGATCTGTTGGAGTGTGAGCAGGGTAATACTTAGTGAAGGGATTCAGGGAAACCGGGTATTTTCATATAGTCAGACTTGAGTCCTGGAAATGGGAAGTACAATGCCTGCACTTTCAAGGAGGAGTTTGGGATATTGGCAGTTTGGAGGGATATGTTGTGTATCTTTATACTTATATGCTTCTAAACTGTTGTATTCTGAGCACCTCTGCAAAAACAGTGATAATGTGTGAGTGTGGTGAAAGTGTTGAATGATGATGAAAGTATTTTCTTTTTGGGGATTTTTTCTTTTTTGGGTCACCCTGCCTCGGTGGGTCACCCTGCCTCGGTGGGAGACGGCCGACTTGTTGAAAACAAAAAAATGCAGAAATAAATGCCAAATAAATGTAAAGCACTAATAAAATGTATAAATGAACATTGGTAATAGGGGTAGTTGATGAGTGGAACGGTCTGCCTAGTAGAGTGATCGAAGCTAAAACATTGGGTAGTTTCAAATTTAGGTTGGATAAATACACGAGTGAGAGGGGTTGGATTTGAGTCGGACTTGCACCTGAGCTTATTGCTTGGGTAGCATTTGTTCTGTTAGTCGGTTGGATTTGTGAAGGACTGGCCTAGTATGGGCCAGCAGGCTTATTGCAGTGTTCCTCCTTTCTTATGTTCTTATTGGAGACTTGTGTGTGTGAGGGAGAGATGGCAAGTTTATTGTTGAAGAATATGACACTAATATCAACTCTACTGCTTATTTATGTGTCACAATTCAACTAATATGACATAATAAACAATATTAATAACATAGAAACATGGAATATACTCTAGAATGAATAAAATAAGTCATTACGTATGTCACGAGAAGTGTTGTGTTGTGTTGTTGTTGGGTATATAAGGGCCACTGAGAGTAAGCCGTCCATAATGGTGGTGAAGCAGCAGCTGAGGCGCCGGTGTTTTCTGTAGCCCTATATAACTCCAACAACATTGGAGGAGTTGGTAGAATCGCTGAATCACTAAAGAAGGAACCCTCTACCACCATCATACGACCTTCTACCACTATTACAACTGTTACCATCACTACTACCTTCTACCACCATCACTACCACCATCAACCACTATCACAACTGCTTCCACTCTACCACCACCACCTTTGTATTTTTCTACAAACTTTTTCATAAATCATATGTGTTTCTCACATTCTTTACCAAAGGGCTGGCATTAGAAGCTTTCTTTGGAGCCATGGTAGCTTATTTAGCACTTGCAAGCACTAAAATCAATGGAATATTATGAAATATTTCGTAGGAGCATGTGAGGGGACTGTCACTCACTGGTAAACAATGGCACACTGGCTGGGAAGGCAGGCCCAGGCGGCTCAGAGCATGAGTACATGTCCCGGACGAAGGACGATTAGCGAGTTAACGGACCATTTGCGAGCCAATGTTTAGACGAAATAACGGGACTATTTCCGAAATGGACGACTTTCAGGCCGGACGATTATTGAGGGACCACTGTACTTATTTATTTAGCATATCACATTCACATTGGACTTACGATGGGTTCATCACAACATAACCATCGTAAGTCGAGAGGCGCCTGTGACTAGAATGATGCAACTCCGAGGTATTCATTATTCACACCGAGACCTGTCTGTACATTTATCACTGGAAACATTTGGTCAACAATGAGTTACCAATAATACTTATATAGAAACAATTATCATTATAGTCACAGAGTCACTAAACCCACATGGGTCATACAGCACACCAAGTTACTGATAATTCTTAATACACTTTTGGGGATGTTTGGCATAAAAATCTTATGAATAAAAATTATCACATTAAAAATGCACTTTAAAGCCTGACTTTAAATAATACTGTCAGAGGAATGTGAATATAGATGTATAAGTCACTATTGTGAGGGATTGATGTAGTGTTGTTATTAATGGCTTGATCATCACTGCCAGTACTGTGGGCACTGGCAGTACTGTGGGCACTGCCAGTACTGCAGGCACTGCCAGTACTGCAGGCACTGCCAGTACTGCAGACACTGGCAGTACTGCAGGCACTGCCAGTACTGCGGACACTGCCAGTACTGCAGGCACTGCCAGTACTGCAGGCACTGCCAGTACTGCGGGCACTGCCAGTACTGCAGGCACTGCCAGTACTGCGGGCACTGCCAGTACTGCAGGCACTGCCAGTACTGCGGGCACTGCCAGTACTGCAGGCACTGCCAGTACTGCGGGCACTGCCAGTACTGCAGGCACTGCCAGTACTGCGGGCACTGCCAGTACTGCAGGCACTGCCAGTACTGCAGGCACTGCCAGTACTGCGGGCACTGCCAGTACTGCGGGCACTGCCAGTACTGCGGGCACTGCCAGTACTGCGGGCACTGCCAGTACTGCGGGCACTGCCAGTACTGCGGGCACTGCCAGTACTGCAGGCACTGCCAGTACTGTGGGCACTGCCAGTACTGCAGGCACTGCCAGTACTGCAGGCACTGCCAGTACTGCAGGCACTGCCAGTACTGCGGGCACTGCCAGTACTGCGGGCACTGCCAGTACTGCGGGCACTGCCAGTACTGCGGACACTGCCAGTACTGCGGACGCTGCCAGTACTGCGGGCACTGCTACAGAACTCTCTAACATCCACATAAAGAAGAAATCTGAATTATATACATACATAGGTAAGAACTTCAATTGAAATGAACAGGTTCAAACATGTATTATAGGCCTAAGTTCTCAGCATGCCATAGGCTTCAACTCTGCTCACAGCAAAACAATTAAGGGAACACCACATTAAGACAAGGTTAACATCATAAGTACAGACAAATTAAAATATTTCCATGTACTTTGCTCCTTTTAAAAATAACAATAATCATTAACATCCATGGATACGTTGCTAAGTCCGGATAAATAGTGTCAATAAAACCCTAAATGTACATACAGTTTAGTAATGTAGATTAAAAAAAACACCTTGATAAAATGTCCCCTTCAACACATTAGTACGTACACAAATAATCCGCACATACGACAAAGAAATTTATGATGATGTTTGAGTCCACCTTGGACCATTAACTAGTTGGACTGAAATGCTGTCCTAAGTTTCTTTCTCCTGTGTGTGGGTTATTTATGTATTGTTCCAATCACAGTGTTGTGACTTCATTTTTTACACTGATATGTCCTCAAGGTACCAGATTTACACTGGCATAACAGTCCCCACACACTCTTAAGTGTCCTCACAGAGTACAAGGCTTACAGTGGTAATACTGTTCCTCTCCTCCTCACACAAACTGATGTTTCCCCCATGAGAAAAGACCTCGGTCCATTAAATTTGCAATTGTTTTGGGATAACATCTTGGTTTTGCATACAAGGAAAAACATTATTAATGCACTCTTTCAGCAAGTTTCTAAGCCATCTTCAGCTAATCATTGTATTGATCACAGAAGCATGACCGAATACCTGCCGATGGTCTTTTGGGATGCTATGACTAGTATAAGCGTGGGTTAAATGTCACATTTCCAGCACGAGTTCCTCTTAATATCTGTCAACTCTTGGATCACCTGCTACCTGCTTGCTTTAGGTCATAACCTCACCCTCTGTGTATCCTTCTGGAAACAGAGGGACAAAAGGGGCAAGAGTTGCTCTTACCCTGCACCAGACTGAGTTTCTCTGTGCATGTCTCAGTGGTTATTTTAAGCAGAAATTCTCTCACTGCCACAAAGAGTAAATCACCTTTGTAATACATTGAGAATTTTAGATTTTACAAATGCCTCTGACTGGCACCTACCATAGACACCTCACTGGAAGGCAAAGATGAGGATGATGAAGGGAACAAGGAGGATAAACACCATATAAACTGGTACACGTGGCTGGCAGGTGGTGGTCACCTCATAGGAGTGAAGCTCAAGCAAGTTCTCTTCTGCTGGAACTTCCACAACCACTGCTTCAGTCTGCGTGAAAGCTAGAGAAAACACGCACTCGGTGGAATTACGACAGGTTTCCAGGGGAGAGCTGACATCGTAGATTGCTCGCTCCAGCTCTAAATTGAACCCCAAGTGGTTGAGCTCAATAGAGTTGTCAGATGTAAATATGAAGTAGTAATAGTCAGAAGTATTGACATTAAACCTCCAAAAATCATGATTGGTTGTATTCATATTAGAAATACGCATTTCCCAGTCAATGTAGGGAGAGAGATCCACAGTGAGGATAGCATCACGGCACTGCTGTAGGAACTCTTCACTGCTAGAAAATGATGAGTTTCCAGTCACTACATCCAGTGTGTCATTAAACTTGTGTAAGTATTCCATGTTGTTAGTGGATGGTTTCTGGGGAGAACTGTTGAGCTTTGTGAAGTCGGGCACTAGAGGAGAGCTGCGACGAGCTCGTTCACGACCCTGAGACCTGGTAGAGGTGCCAGGGTCACCCATCTTACTTTGGTCCTTTCCTTTCCTGGTCTTCTTTTTATTTTTTTTCATTTTATTCACACCATCTATTTGGTCAAGGATATCATATTTATGATGCTTGATTTTACCATCGTTGGAAGCAACTGTTGTAACATCACCTTCACTGCCATCTTCTTGAAGGTGACCCATATCTTTCACTTCATGTTTCATTTCATCATCATCAAATACCTCACCTCCAACATCGTCGTCCCAGTGACGTTGTTCCGACATAACTGCCAGGTCCCCCTCCTCCACATCAGGTGGACTCTTGTAGACATTCTTCAGAGGTTCGGTGCCACCGTTCAGCTCATTCTGTACCCGATCCTCCCGGTAGAAACATTTACGGAGGTTGTCTTCTCCCTGAACGACAAGCAATACACCGCCAGGCCATCTGAAACAAAACTCTCATTAACTAACTTGTCTTTACAAAGATACAGCAGTATGTAACTCTCAGTTAACTTGTTTTAACAAAGACACAACAGTGTATAACATATTATCATGTAAAAAACAAGTCACAGTACCATAGCTGGAACAATTAAAAAATAATCCACACTGAGGAAACTTATGGCGAGTGTCTTTCAAAATCTGGATTATTTCTGTATTATTCACAACACAACACAGAGGAAATTTAAGATAATAACAATTTGCTTCATTTTCATCATGATCAAACAAAGAGAGAGAGAGAAAAGTAGCAGAGCCAGAAGTTAGAGAGAGAGAGAGATACAACTCAAGCTGTCTCCTATATTTCCACCTAGCTTTGTTTTTTCCTCGCCTGTGACTTGATAATAGTCCAAGATGGATTGAAACCTTTAGTTTCCTCTCCAAATTATTATTATTTTTTATTTATTATCACACTGGCCGATTCCCACCAAGGCAGGGTGGCCCGAAAAAGAAAAACTTTCACCATCATTCACTCCATCACTGTCTTGCCAGAAGGGTGCTTTACACTACAGTTTTTAAACTGCAACATTAACACCCCTCCTTCAGAGTGCAGGCACTGTACTTCCCATCTCCAGGACTCAAGTCCGGCCTGCCGGTTTCCCTGAACCCCTTCATAAATGTTACTTTGCTCACACTCCAACAGCACGTCAAGTATTAAAAACCATTTGTCTCCATTCACTCCTATCAAACACGCTCACGCAAATTGTGGGTTAATTACTAACTAAGATTTTAATTAAAAAATAACATGTAGCAATATTACTGACTTGAGCAACAGTATAAAGCAAATACTGTATAAAGTGAAGCAAGTACTGTATAAAGTGAAGCAAGTACTGTATAAAGTGAAGCAAGTACTGTATAAAGTGAAGCAGGTACTGTATAAAGTGAAGCAAGTACTGTATAAAGTGAAGCAAGTACTGTATAAAGTGATGCAGGTACTGTATAAAGTGATGCAGGTACTGTATAAAGTGAAGCAAGTACTGTATAAAGTGAAGCAAGTACTGTATAAAGTGAAGCAGGTACTGTATAAAGTGAAGCAGGTACTGTATAAAGTGAAGCAAGTACTGTATAAAGTGAAGCAAGTACTGTATAAAGTGAAGCAGGTACTGTATAAAGTGAAGCAAGTACTGTATAAAGTGAAGCAGGTACTGTATAAAGTGAAGCAGGTACTGTATAAAGTGAAGCAGGTACTGTATAAAGTGAAGCAAGTACTGTATAAAGTGAAGCAGGTACTGTATAAAGTGAAGCAGGTACTGTATAAAGTGAAGCAGGTACTGTATAAAGTGAAGCAGGTACTGTATAAAGTGAAGCAAAGTTCATGTGGAACATAACACAAGTAACACCTGGGAGAACAAGTACAGCATTCAACAGGTTCAACCGGTTCACAAATAACCTGCACATACGAGAATGAAATGTATGATGGTGTTTCAGTCCAACTTGTACCATTAACCAGTCACTGTTAATGGTTTAAGTTGGACTGAAACATCAGCATAAGTTTCTCCCATGTGCAGGTTATTTGTATATTGTTCAAGCTTATATTAACATTGATGATTAAAGGTACAGCCATATTAGAGGAAAATGTACGAACATGGGAAACGCAATTATGGGAAGCGTCTACAAGTATGTAGTAGGTAACAAGAGATTTTGCTTAGTGGTGTGTGTCTTAGCTGAGGGTATCAAAGCTACTGCAGTGTGTCTTAGCTGAGTATATCAAAGCTACTGCAGTGTGTCTTAGCTGAGTATATCAAAGCTACTGCAGTGTGTCTTAGCTGAGTATATCAAAGCTACTGCAGTGTGTCTTAGCTGAGTATATCAAAGCTACTGCAGTGTGTCTTAGCTGAGGGTATCAAAGCTACTGCAGTGTGTCTTAGCTGAGTATATCAAAGCTACTGCAGTATGTCTTAGCTGAGTATAGCAAAGCTACTGCAGTGTCTTAGCTGAGTATATCAAAGCTACTGCAGTGTGTCTCAGCTGAGTATATCAAAGCTACTGCAGTGTGTCTTAGCTGAGTATATCAAAGCTACTGCAGTGTGTCTTAGCTGAGTATATCAAAGCTACTGCAGTGTGTCTTAGCTGAGTATATCAAAGCTACTGCAGTGTGTCTTAGCTGAGAGCATCAAAGCTACTGCAGTGTGTCTTAGCTGAGAGCATCAAAGCTACTGCAGTGTGTCTTAGCTGAGTATATCAAAGCTACTGCAGTGTGTCTTAGCTGAGAGCATCAAAGCTACTGCAGTGTGTCTTAGCTGAGTATATCAAAGCTACTGCAGTGTGTCTTAGCTGAGTATATCAAAGCTACTGCAGTGTGTCTTAGCTGAGAGCATCAAAGCTACTGCAGTGTGTCTTAGTTGAGAGCATCAAAGCTACTGCAGTGTGTCTTAGCTGAGAGCATCAAAGCTACTGCAGTGTGTCTTAGCTGAGAGCATCAAAGCTACTGCAGTGTGTCTTAGCTGAGTATATCAAAGCTACTGCAGTGTGTCTTAGCTGAGTATATCAAAGCTACTGCAGTGTGTCTTAGCTGAGTATATCAAAGCTACTGCAGTGTGTCTTAGCTGAGTATATCAAAGCTACTGCAGTGTGTCTTAGCTGAGGGCATCAAAGCTACTGCAGTGTGTCTTAGCTGAGTATATCAAAGCTACTGCAGTGTGTCTTAGCTGAGTATATCAAAGCTACTGCAGTGTGTCTTAGCTGAGGGCATCAAAGCTACTGTTAAAAAGCACTTCCTTATCTTAATGTGACACAGAGAATAATTTATTATACAAAACATCCTGAAACGGTGTCTTTCATCCAGTATTGTCCCTATTATTCTTCCAACTTTCCTCCAACTATTTTACAGCCAGGTCTCAATTAGTGCGAATAATAAATCCTGTGAGTGGTTGCATCGTTTGAATTTGCACTATTCAAATTGTAAGCTTTGCACATGATTTGAAGAGTTTGGGGGAACTAGCATTAATTAATTTTGCACTAAATCAAAATTTGCAGTATTCAACCTCACACTAATCGAGACCAAGTGTACGCATACTAAAGTACACACATATGTAGTGTGTGTGTACTAAGTACACACATATGTAGTGTGTGTGTACTAGGTACACATATATGTAGTGTGTGTACTAGGTACACATATAGTATATGTGTACTTAGGCACCACGAGTACACTGAGACAACACAATAAGTGTCCGGGGCCCAAGACTGTTCAACTGCCTTCCAGCATATGTCAGGGGAATTACCAATAGACCCCTGGCTGTCTTCAGGAAGGCACTGGACAGGCACTGGTCAGTACCTGATCAACTGGGCTGTGGTTTGTACATTAGCTTGTGTGTGGCCAGCAGTAACAGCCTGGTTGATCAGAACCTGATCCACCATGAGGCCTGGTCTCAGACTGGGCCGTGAGGGTGTTTACTCCTGAAACCCTCTCAAGGTAAACTCCAGGTAAACTATCTACTCGTATTTTGTGTGAATTCAGATAGTATGACCCTTGAGGGTTTAGCACTTACTTAGTTATGATTATAATAACAATCAGATAGCTCTGTTCTTATTGTAATTTGTATTAAAATTATTATTTTGAATTAATGAATACTTTTATATATACATACATAGAAGACTATAACATGTATAGAATTAATAGGTCACAGGGAGGAGTAGGAATCTATGTAAAGGATATTTTCTGTTGCACAGAAGTGCTGGCCTCGGTGAATGATATAGTAAAAATCCTCGGCATTAAAGTGAAAATAGGAATTTGGTAATCATCCTAGTACAGTGGACCCCCACATAACAATCACCTCCGAATGCGACCAATTATGTAAGTGTATTTATGTAAGTGCGTTTGCACGTGTATGTTTGAGGGTCTGAAATGGACTAATCTACTTCACAATATTCCTTATGGGAACAAATTCGGTCAGTACTGGCACCTGAACATACTTCTGGAGTGAAAAAATATCGTTAACCGGGGGTCCACTGTATACAAACCACCATCAGCAACTGCTGAGGAATTCACAGATCAGCTAATGAGGATAGATAGCTATGTGGATAGGCTAGAAAATCCCACACCAAATATTTTACTCCTTGGAGATTTTAATCTCCCTTATGTAAAATGGAACATGGCACAACACAACGTTATACCAGAAATATCTCCGGGAAGCACCCTGGCTCAACAGGCACGTACCAGGGAACTAATGAGGCTTTGTGAAAAGTACTCATTAAACCAACAGATAACTGATCCCACTAGATATGAAAATACTCTGGATTTGATATTCAAAAACAACAAGGAACTAATCAGAGACATAACAGTTACAAAGACAATATACTCTAATCACATTATAGAAATTCAAACGAGTATTAACTCAGGGTTAGGAAACTGCATCACTAATGTTAAGAGACGGGATGTTCAGTAAGTTTAATTTTAACAACCATAGAATTGATTGGAAAAAAATAAACCAAGAGCTATCAGACATATCCTGGGAAGCAGACATGAACACCCTAAATCCCCACCAGTGCCTAGAGAAGCTGAATAGAGAAGCATACAAGGTATGTATGAAGCATGAACCATTGAGGAAACCCAGAAGGAGATCAGATATAGAAAGAGCATAGGAGATGGTACAGAAGAAGAAAATGGGTTACTGAAATGCTTAAAAACACAAATATGCTTCAGCAGAGGAAAGATAGGCTTAGACAAGAGATCAGTGAACCAGAGCAAAAACTTAGGATGTCATACCTAGCAGAGGAAGTACAAAGGGAACAGAGGGCCATGCAGGACATCGTAAGAAACCCAAAATATTTCTATTCCTATG
The DNA here is from genome assembly GCF_038502225.1 of Cherax quadricarinatus. Taxonomy (NCBI): domain Eukaryota; kingdom Metazoa; phylum Arthropoda; class Malacostraca; order Decapoda; family Parastacidae; genus Cherax; species Cherax quadricarinatus. The sequence goes on from NW_027195041.1 coordinate 257,356, forward strand.
CAAAATCCAAGCTAAGAACTACTTGTAGAATTGGACCACTACTGAGAGGAGATTTGTATACTGACAATGAACAGGAGACGAGTGAAATCCTAAAAGAACAGTATGAGTCGGTGTTCAGCAACCCACTAACTGACAGCAAGGTAGAAAATGCTGAATTATTTTTCACTCCAGAAGAAGGCCGCGCAGATCAACTAACTGACATTAGTGCAAATCCCGTAGATTTTGAAAAAGAAATGATCAACATGCCCACTCACTCAGCACCTGGACCAGATTCATGGAATGCTGTGTTTATAAAGTGTGAAGTACCATTAGTATGAGCACTCAGCATTCTTTGGAGGAAGAGCTTAGATCTAGGTGAAATACTGGAGGCCTTAAAGAGTGCAGACATAGCTCCTTTGCATAAGGGAGGTAGTAGAGCATTAGCTAAAATTTACAGACAAGTAGCCCTAACTTCTCACATCATAAAACTCTTCAAAAGAGTGATGAGATGGCAGATGACAAATTTCATGGACCAGCACAACCAGCATAACCTGAACCAGCATGGTTTTTGAGCAGGACGATCATGCCTGTCACAGCTGCTGAACCATTATGACAGAATTACGGAGGCATTGGAAGATGACCAAAACGCAGATGTGATTTACACAGATTTTGCGAAGGCGTTTGACAAATGCAATTATGGAGTGATAGTGCACAAAATGAGGTTCATGGGCATTATGGGGAAGGTAGGCAGATGGATTTTCAGGTTCCTAACACACAGAACACAAAAAGTTGTAGTAAACAGGGCAAGATCCAGCATCAGCGAGGTCAAAAGCTCAGTGCCCCAAGGCACTGTCCTGGCACCTCTGCTGTTTTTTATCCTCATAGCAGATATAGATAAAAACACCCGGCACACTTTTCTATCATCATTTGCAGAATACACTAAAACAAACATGAACGTCACTACGGTAGAGGAGACTGAAAAAGTACAGGAAGACATAAGCAGGGTTTACCAGTGGGCAGTGGAGAACATGACATTACATTCAATGGTGATAAGTTCCAGCTGCTTGGGTATGGAAAGAATGAAGAACTCAAAAGGAACACTATATACAAAACTCAAGTGGGTCACCAAATAGAATGTAAGGAACACGTAAAAGACCTGGGAATAATTATGTCAGCTGACCTTTCTTTTAAAGACCATAACAAGATAACAAGAAGAGAGTAAGGTGATGAGGGTATCAAATGATTTAGATAAAGAAAAATTGGATATCAAATTGGGGAGGAGTATGGAAGAAGTGAATGTTTTCAGATATTTGGGAGTTGACGTGTCGGCGGATGGATTTATGAAGGATGAGGTTAATCATAGAATTGATGAAGAAAAAAAGGCGAGTGGTGCGTTGAGGTATATGTGGAGGCAAAAAAAATGTTATCTATGGAGGCAAAGAAGGAAATGTATGAAAGTATAGTAGTACCAACACTCTTATATGGGTGTGAAGCTTGGGTTGTAAATGCTGCAGCGAGGAGACGGTTGGAGGCAGTGGAGATGTCCTGTCTAAGGGCAATGTGTGGTATAAATTTTATGCAGAAAATTCAGAGTGTGGAAATTAGGAGAAGGTGTGGAGTTAATAAAAATATTAGTCAGAGGGCTGAAGAGGGGTTGTTGAGGTGGTTTGGTCATTTAGAGAGAATGGATCAAAGTAGAATGACATGGAGAGTGTTTAAATCTGTAGGGAAAGGAAGGCGGGGTAGGGGTCATCCTCAAAAAAGTTGGAGGGAGGTGGTAAAGTAGGTTTTGTGGGCGAGGGGCTTGGACTTCCAGCAAGCGTGCATGAGCGTGTTAGATAGGAGTGAATGGAGACGAATGCTATTTGGGACCTGACGAGCTGTTGGAGTGTGAGCAGGGTAATACTTAGTGAAGGGATTCAGGGAAACCGGTTATTTTATATAGCCAGACTTGAGTCCTGGAAATGGGAAGTACAATGCCTGCACTCTAAAGGAGGGGTTTCAAGATATTAGCAGTTTGGAGGGATATGTTGTGTATCTTTATACGCATATACTTCTAAGCTGTTGTATTCTGAGCACCTCTGAAAAAACAGCGATTATGTGTGAGTGAGGTGAAAGTGTTGAATGATGATGAAAGTATTTTCTTTTTGGGGATTTTTTCTTTCTTTTTGGGTCACCCTGCCTCGGTGGGAGACGGCCGACTTGTTGAAAAAAAAATAATAAAAAATGAAGGTCGCACCAGCCAGGAAGATGATGGGGTAGGTACTGAGAGCTTTCAAAACAAGGGAAATAATGCCGATGGTGACACTCTTCAAATTGCTAGTGCTCCCTCACTTAGAATATTGCTCAGTGTTGACGGCCCTGTTCAAAGCAGAAGAAATATCGGAGCTGGAACAAATACAGAGATTGTTTTTGGCTTATAGTGAGCCAGTTAATGGTCCAAGTCAGACCATTAACTAGTCACACTGAGTGACTAGTTAACAGTCCAAGTCGGACCATTAACTAGTTACACTGTGTGATTAGTTAACAGTCCAAGTCGGACTATTAACTAGTCACACTGAGTGACTAGTTAATAGTCCAAGTTGGACCAAAATGTTGTAAGTTTTAGCTATGGTATTGTGCCTTTTTATTTTTAATATCTCATCACATTTTGTAACAATTTAAGTAACTAGTTTCACCCTTTTAATTTTTTTCTTTAGAATTTTTACTTTGATATAATTAAAAATGCCGGGAGCAAGGGGCTAGTAACCCCTTCTCCTCTATATATTACTAAATGTAAAAGGAGAAACTTTCATTTTTGCTTTTGGGCCGCCCCGCCTCGGTGGGATACGGCCGGTGTGTTGAAAGAAAGATAATTGAAATCTAAATACAGTGGACCCTCATCTAACGATATTAATTGGTACCCGAGAACGAATATTGTTAGGCAAGTTTTTTTAGTGTTAGCCGAGGCAAAATGTTAGTGTTAAAATGTATCGTTAGGCAAATTTAACGTTATGCGATGCGTTTGTTAGGTGAGGGTCCACTGTATAGTATAATCTAAGTGTTTGTTTTCCCATGTACTTTGATTTTATCTGATTCATATTCATCAAATCTTTCTTATTATGAATATCATTAATGTCTTGTATACTTTATATAAAGTTAACGTACTTAAGTCCTTCTAGATGCAAGTCAGGTTTAAGTTTGCCAGAAATACTCTGGCAGTCAATCAAATTTATTTCCACATGATACATTGTTTGAGGATAACAAAAAGATTAGGTGATGAAAGATTGAATATCAGATTGGAGGGAGAGAGTATGGAGGAGGTGAACGTATTCAGATATTTGGGAGTGGACGTGTCAGCGGATGGGTCTATGAAAGATGAGGTGAATCATAGAATTGATGAGGGAAAAAGAGTGAGTGGTGCACTTAGGAGTCTGTGGAGACAAAGAACTTTGTCCTTGGAGGCAAAGAGGGGAATGTATGAGAGTATAGTTTTACCAACGCTCTTATATGGGTGTGAAGCGTGGGTGATGAATGTTGCAGCGAGGAGAAGGCTGGAGGCAGTGGAGATGTCATGTCTGAGGGCAATGTGTGGTGTGAATATAATGCAGAGAATTCGTAGTTTGGAAGTTAGGAGGAGGTGCGGGATTACCAAAACTGTTGTCCAGAGGGCTGAGGAAGGGTTGTTGAGGTGGTTCGGACATGTAGAGAGAATGGAGCGAAACAGAATGACTTCAAGAGTGTATCAGTTTGTAGTGGAAGGAAGGCGGGGTAGGGGTCGGCCTAGGAAGGGTTGGAGGGAGGGGGTAAAGGAGGTTTTGTGTGCGAGGGGCTTGGACTTCCAGCAGGCATGCGTGAGCGTGTTTGATAGGAGTGAATGGAGACAAATGGTTTTTTAATACTTGACGTGCTGTTGGAGTGTGAGCAAAGTAACATTTATGAAGGGATTCAGGGAAACCGGCAGGCCGGACTTGAGTCCTGGAGATGGGAAGTACAGTGCCTGCACTCTGAAGGAGGGGTGTTAATGTTGCAGTTTAAAAACTGTAGTGTAAAGCACCCTTCTGGCAAGACAGTGATGGAGTGAATGATGGTGAAAGTTTTTCTTTTTCGGGCCACCCTGCCTTGGTGGGAATCGGCCGGTGTGATAATAAAAAAAAAAAAAAAAAACATTGTTTGTACAAAATTTGAGGTTTACTATTTCCCACCTGCCGCTGCTAAACAACCTTCCCACACAAGACTCCATCATAGTGCCCCGCGTGGCCTCATCTCTAAAGCTCTCGCTTCACACAGCGAGGGTCTGTGTTCACTTCCCAGCACGGGTAGAAACTGGGCATGATTCTTTACACCGGTTTTCTATGTTCACCCATCAGTAAAATGGGTACCTAGGAGTTAGTCAACTGGTGTGGGTCGCATCCTGGGACAAGGACCTAATTTTCCCAAAATGCTCTGCATAACAAGCAGCTTTCTATATAGTAGTATGTCACTGATATCAGTTAGGTCTGTATATGTACTTGTAGAAATAAAGATTATTATTAAGAGTGACAGCCATAAGACAATAAGTGGCACCAGAGAGCACTGTAAGCTTAATGGCTCACCCTCTGGACACATGCTATCAACTCCACTTACATTATTCCACTTTAACCTATTTACCTGACCTCCTGTGATATATATACCACTTGTTCTATCTACTCTGTATCAGCACCCAAGTCCTGCCTGGTCAAGTGTGTCAATGTATGAATCAATACCTATCTATACCCACAACATACATTAAAACTGTTTTGGATTTTTCAAGATTTAATAAATTGAATAAGATTCACGGGCAACACTTGGGTATTATTACTGAAATATTTTGCCTGTGCAGCAGGCTTCTTCTGTCAAATAAAAATACCCAAGTGTTGCACTTGGGTATCTTTGTTGATGAATAAAACAAGTGTTACACATGTGTTTTATTCATCAATAAACATACCTAAGTGTTGCACAGGAGTCTTATCCATCAACAAAGGTACCATGTGTAGACTCCGAGGATCACAGGTAGACTGAAGACCACCAACCCCTAACATTCTACCTAAGTTAGTACCTCACCTGGCCGAAGAAGATAGAGCGAAGGTAGATCCCTGGAGCAGGTAGACTCCCCAGTACTCTATATCATCATGTTGCAGAGTTAGAGTCCTCTTGAGGGTGACATGGCGGCGGTGTTGCTGTTGCACCTGCGGTAGACCTGACACCAAGAAGGCATCCAAGGTACCGTTGCTTGTCACACGCTGACCCTGTAATATGCAACACTACCTTACTGCACTGCAACATTACCTCGACAAACACATCGCACCATTGTGGGGCCAGCAGCTGTGAATCAACCCTTGCAACCACAAATAGGTGACTACTACAATACTTATGTAAATTATATTAGTACAGTGGACCCTCGACTAACGATATTATTTCATTTCAGACGTCTGTTCGGGTGCCGTTACCGACCGAATTTGTTCCCATAAGGAATATTGTGAAATAGATTAGTCCGTTTCAGACCCCCAAAAATTCACGTACGAAAGCACTTACAAAAATACACTTACATAACTGGTCGAGTTGGGAGCTGATCGTTAGTCGAGGGTCCACTTGTGTCTTATTAATTAATTAATGCTTGGAGTAATAAATTATAATACAGTACATAGCTATATCATTTATAGTATAACTGTATTAAAACAACAGTAAACTCCTATGGGCCATACAGTGCTATAATAAATATATATTTATACACTATTATATATTATGTATTATTATAATTATTAAGAAAGATGGTAGACCCCCAGCTGAGTCCTGGATCAGGCTTGTTATAACCACAGTTGCTCCTCTCTCTACGATAGTTTGACTTGATATTTCAACTTTACGATGGTGCAATAAAACTGTAACTACTACTACTACCTCCACCACTACCTCTCTTGCTCCCGTCATTGTCTGCTGGCCCATATATACTCCCTCCTTCTCTCCTTCCTGTTAGTTTGACTTTGTAAATGGTCCAAGTCGAACCAAAACGTCATCGTAAGCTCCTCTCTTCTATGTGCGAGTTATTTGTGTATTGTTCCAGTCACGGTATTGTGCCTTTTTTTTTTATCTGTAAAACTTTTTTTTGTACTGTACATTTATTGATAGGATAAACTTGTATTCATTTATTTACTTTTCAATACTGGTATTTAGTTACAGTAATTATTTGTTCATTTACTTATTCAGTGGCAGTAATTATTTATTTACTTGCAGCATTTTCTGGCATAAAGGTGCTCTATTTTCCCCACAAAAAGTCTTAGAAACTCAGCCTGTCTTATATGCTCAAGGTCAGGGTCAAGGGTAGGCTTTGTGTTACACTTCAGCAGTCGTTTACTAACATCATGTTGCAGCTATTTGGAAACAACATCTTATATACTCGTGCACCTTATATGCCAGAAAATACGTTATTTATTCATATACAGCCTCTCCTCACTTAGCGACGTACTCGTTTACCGACGACTCGGGCTTATGATGGGCTCTGTGACCAGTATGAATACCTAAATAATGTATACATGTATTAGAGCTGATTTCTTCTATTCTGGTCATTACAATATAGAGTACACTACTGTATAAACATTTAAAAATAGTATACTAAAAATACTATAAATGGTACAAAGGTGACATTAAAACAATATCAAAGATGGTTGACACAAACCCACTACCATTATAATATACTCCTTGCTTAGTGACAAATTTGTTTACTGACGTGGTCTTAGGAATGGAACTATGTCGTTAAGTGAGGAGAAGCTGTATTCACATTCAACTTACAATATTTTTGACTTACGATGGGGTCACTGGAATGTAACCGTATCATAAATCAAGGAGCACCTACAATAACTGAAAACATATGCCAAACCAGGAAGGCATGACAACATGACTGACAACATACTTGACACCAGAAGGAGTTGACAGCGTGGTTGAGAGCCCTGGTGTCAGTCTCTGTCATGTGCATATGTCTGGTGTGGTAGAGGTGATATCTGGCATACAGTGGTAGGGAGATGAGCAGTGTAGGTAAGACAAACACTACCAAGAAGAATGATATCACTCTCCATGCTGAAGTCATCTGTGGAAATAACATCTCAGGTTAGACGTCTGTTGAAATATATTGTAATACAGTGGACCCCCGGTTAACGATTTTAATCCGTGCAAGAGGGCTCATCGTTATGCGAAATAATCGTTATGCGAATTAATTTTCCCCATAAGAAATAATGGAAATAAAATTAATCCGTGCAAGACGCCCAAAAGTATGAAAAAAAATTTTTTTTACCACATGAAATGTTAATTTTAATACACACAAACTGAAAAAGGCATGCACAATTACATGACACTTACTTTTATTGAAGATCTGGTGATGATTGATGGGATGGGAGGAGGGGAGAGCATTATCTTCTTACTGTTTAGAAGGGGAATCCCCTTCCATTAGGACTTGAGGTAGCAAGTCCTTTTCTGGGGTTACTTCCCTTCTTCTTTTAATGCCACTAGGACCAGCTTCAGAGTCACTGGACCTCTGTCGCACAACAAATCTGTCCATAGAGCTCTGTACCTCCCGTTTCTTCAAGACTTTCCTAAAATGGGCCATAACATTGTCATTGAAATAGTCACAAGCACGGCTTGCAACAGCTGTGTCAGGGTGATTTTCATCTATAAAGGTTTGCAGTTCAAACCACTCTGCACACATTTCCTTAATCTTTGAAGTAGGCACAATGGATTCCACAACTGGCATAGGCTTCTCAGGGTTAGCCCCAAACCCTTCAAAATCTTTCTTAATTTCCATACTAATTCTCACCCTTTTTACCACAGGGTTGGCACTAGAAGCTTTCTTGGGGCCCATGGTCACTTATTTTCCAGAAACACCACCGAAAACACTGTAATAATACGAAATATTCCGAGTGTATGCTTGGATGTTACCGCGGAGGCTGGCTGGTAAACAATGGGACGGCCGGCACATGTGAGGGCACATTGGACGCGTCTCGGACGAAAATCGGTATGCGGGTTTTTAATCGGTATGCGGGGCAAAAATTTTGCGATAAAAGTAATCGTTATGCGGAAAAATCGCTATGCGATGCCATCGTTATGCGGGGGTCCACTGTATATCTGTTGATACAGTATCTGTTAGATATCTATTGAATCATATCATATAGTAATGTATCTGTTAATACAATATATTAGATATCTGTTGAATAACATACAGTAATATATCTGTTAAAACATATGGTAATATATATGTTGATACAACAACTTGGTTACATATCCGTGAGGTCACCAGCAGTCTCGGGTCAAGAGATGTAGTACAACAGTTTTAAATATTTTATTGTATCAAAACATACATAAGAATGGAAGAGCACTGAAGTAGGCCTACTGGCCCATACAAGGCAGGTCCTTCTCAAAACCAACCATTCCCACCCACCTATGTGTCCAACCTGTTCTCAAAGCCGCCCAAGAATTTGCTTCAATATGCCAGGTACTATTTTAATGACAAATATTGAAATCCTCCCCAGAATGGGAAAATGGTTGACAAATCTTTACAGAATGACTAAGACTTCGTCATCAGGCCCCAAAAAAGTTAAAACAAAAATGAAAATAATTTAAAAATTTAAGTTTTATAGTTTGAAAGCGTATCCAGATGCTATAAAACTGATACCCCTCAAGGAACGTTCCTTGATGTTGGTCAGGGGCTCTTGATTTAGGGAATTGGATCTGTGCTCCAGTTCCCCGAATTAAGCCTGAATGCCTTCCACATCCCCCCCCCCCCCCAGGCGCTGTATAATCCTCCGGGTTTAGCGCTTCCCCTTGATTATAATAATAATAATAATATAAAACTGATATAAAGCTGGAAGGTGTATTTTAAGAGTAATGTTTATTACTGAACACAAAGGCAAATACAGTTAAGTGTGTAGTGAATGTAAGTAGATGTTTGTAAGATTTACCTGTCAGCTTACATGTTGACGAGACAGAAAAATCAACAATCCTGCCAGAGTGCAAAACATTTAAGAGGTTTCTAACACTTTGTATGACAGGAGGATAGTACCACGTCAGGAGGACAGTACCACGTCAGGAGGACAGTACCACGTCAGGAGGACAGTACCACGTCAGGAGGACAGTACCACGTCAGGAGGACAGTACCACGTCAGGAGGACAGTACCACGTCAGGAGGACAGTACCACGTCAGGAGGACAGTACCACGTCAGGAGGACAGTACCACGTCAGGAGGACAGTACCACGTCAGGAGGACAGTACCACATCAGGAGGACAGTACCACGTCAGGAGGACAGTACCACATCAGGAGGACAGTACCACATCAGGAGGATGGTTGCTGTCTGCCTCATACAGTGTTGCTAGAAAACACTGTTATAACTATGCTAGTGTCTCTCTTGTACCTAACAATATTACATGTAAACTACATTACCTGTATACTACAGAAAAGAAAGTTATTATTACTACTACTATTATTATTGAATAATAATTCAATACTGTGGCTGGAACAATTCACCACCAACCTTACTATGTACAGTGGACCCCCGGTTAACGATATTTTTTCATTCCAGAAGTATGTTCAGGTGCCAGTACTGACCGAATTTGTTCCCATAAGGAATATTGTGAAGTAGATTAGTCCATTTCAGACCCCCATAACATACACATACAAACGCACTTACAAAAATACACTTACATAATTGGTTGCATTGGGAGGTGATCGTTAAGCGGGGGTCCACTGTACTACTATTATTACTACTACTGCTACTACTACTCTCCAAACTTGTCTTCTGGTTTTCTCTGCTATTTCTCACTCGACTGTGGCCCGGTGGCCTGGTGGCTAAAGCTCCCGCTTCACACACGGAGGGCCCGGGTTCGATTCCCGGCGGGTGGAAACATTTCGACATGTTTCCTTACACCTGTTGTCCTGTTCACCTAGCAGCAAATAGGTACCTGGGTGTTAGTCGACTGGTGTGGGTCGCATCCTGGGGGACAAGATTGAGGACCACAATGGAAATAAGTTAGACAGTCCTCGATGACGCACTGACTTTCTTGGGTTATCCTGGGTGGCTAACCCTCCAGGGTTAAAAATCCGAACGAAATCTTATCTTATCTTGACTGTGACTTGACAATGGTCCGTTAAGGACCAATACATATCTAATTGTCTTCAAGCGCAGATTATCTGTGAATGTTTTGCATACAAAAATACAATATTTGTATCGTATCACCTTCAGGAATGTGATTATATACACTATATACATTGATATATTAAGTTTTGATGTATGTATTGTTGGAATCTGTACAGAAAGACAGAAAAAATTAATCTGTACATGAAATGTGATCCTTGGGAGACTTGTTACATAAATAAACTAGTTAGAAGACAAGTGAATCAGTGTTAGAAACATGACACTGAGTGGAGGGTAATACCTGAGTGACTGGTCCTGAGTGACTGGTCCTGAGTGACTGGTCCTGAGTGACTGGTCCTGAGTGACTGGTCTGAGTGACTGGTCTGAGTGACTGGTCTGAGTGATTGATCCTGAGTGATTGATCCTGAGTGATTGATCCTGAGTGACTGATCCTGAGTGATTGATCCTGAGTGACTGGTTTGAGTGACTGATCCTGAGTGATTGATCCTGAGTGATTGATCCTGAGTGACTGGTCCTAAGTGACTGGTTTGAGTGACTTATCCTGAGTGACTGATCCTGAGTGACTGATCCTGAGTGACTGGTTTGAGTGACTTATCCTGAGTGACTTATCCTGAGTGACTGATCCTGAGTTACTGATCCTGAGTGATTGATCCTGAGTGACTGGTCCTAAGTGACTGGTTTGAGTGACTGGTCTGAGTGACTGACCCTGAATGACTGGTCTGAGTGACTGATCCTGAGTGACTGATCCTGAGTGACTGATCCTGAGTGACTGATCCTGAGTGACTGATCCTGAGTGACTGATCCTGAGTGACTGGTAATAAATACACATTTACCTTTGATGACTTCTGAGTTTTTCTACTCCCGGAGCCCAGCCATAGGCCAGGCTTGTCTGGTGCTTGCTTAGTCAACCAGGTTGTTGCTGCTGGCTGCCCACTGGTCCTGGGCCAGGTTTGTCTGGTGCTTGGTCAACTTGAATGACTGATTTGTGACACTAAAAGCCACTTCCCTCACACCTGCCTTCACACACTCCCTCACACCTGCCTTCACACACTCCCTCACACCTGCCTTCACACACTCCCTCACACCTGCCTTCACACACTCCCTCACACCTGCCTTCACACACTCCCTCACACCTGCCTTCACACACTCCCTCACACCTGCCTTCACACACTCCCTCACACCTGCCTTCACACTCTCCCTCACACCTGCCTTCACACACTCCCTCACACCTGCCTTCACACACTCCCTCACACCTGCCTTCACACACTCCCTCACACCTGCCTTCACACTCTCCCTCACACCTGCCTTCACACACTCCCTCACACCTGCCTTCACACACTCCCTCACACCTGCCTTCACACACTCCCTCACACCTGCCTTCACACTCTCCCTCACACCTGCCTTCACACTCTCCCTCACACCTGCCTTCACACACTCCCTCACACCTGCCTTCACACTCTCCCTCACACCTGCCTTCACACTCTCCCTCACACCTGCCTTCACACTCTCCCTCACACCTGCCTTCACACACTCCCTCACACCTGCCTTCACACACTCCCTCACACCTGCCTTCACACACTCCCTCACACCTGCCTTCACACACTCCCTCACACCTGCCTTCACACACTCCCTCACACCTGCCTTCACACTCTCCCTCACACCTGCCTTCACACACTCCCTCACACCTGCCTTCACACACTCCCTCACACCTGCCTTCACACTCTCCCTCACACCTGCCTTCACACACTCCCTCACACCTGCCTTCACACTCTCCCTCACACCTGCCTTCACACTCTCCCTCACACCTGCCTTCACACTCTCCCTCACACCTGCCTTCACACACTCCCTCACACCTGCCTTCACACACTCCCTCACACCTGCCTTCACACACTCCCTCACACCTGCCTTCACACTCTCCCTCACACCTGCCTTCACACACTCCCTCACACCTGCCTTCACACTCTCCCTCACACCTGCCTTCACACACTCCCTCACACCTGCCTTCACACTCTCCCTCACACCTGCCTTCACACACTCCCTCACACCTGCCTTCACACACTCCCTCACACCTGCCTTCACACTCTCCCTCACACCTGCCTTCACACACTCCCTCACACCTGCCTTCACACACTCCCTCACACCTGCCTTCACCCTCTCCCTCACACCTGCCTTCACACACTCCCTCACACCTGCCTTCACACTCTCCCTCACACCTGCCTTCACACTCTCCCTCACACCTGCATTCACACTCTCCCTCACACCTGCCTTCACACACTCCCTCACACCTGCCTTCACACACTCCCTCACACCTGCCTTCACACTCTCCCTCACACCTGCCTTCACACACTCCCTCACACCTGCCTTCACACACTCCCTCACACCTGCCTTCACACACTCCCTCACACCTGCCTTCACCCTCTCCCTCACACCTGCCTTCACACACTCCCTCACACCTGCCTTCACACTCTCCCTCACACCTGCCTTCACACACTCCCTCACACCTGCCTTCACACTCTCCCTCACACCTGCATTCACACTCTCCCTCACACCTGCATTCACACACTCCCTCACACCTGCCTTCACACTCTCCCTCACACCTGCATTCACACTCTCCCTCACACCTGCCTTCACACACTCCCTCACACCTGCCTTCACCCTCTCCCTCACACCTGCCTTCACACTCTCCCTCACACCTGCCTTCACACTCTCCCTCACACCTGCCTTCACACACTCCCTCACACCTGCCTTCACACTCTCCCTCACACCTGCCTTCACACTCTCCCTCACACCTGCCTTCACACACTCCCTCACACCTGCCTTCACACACTCCCTCACACCTGCCTTCACACTCTCCCTCACACCTGCCTTCACACACTCCCTCACACCTGCCTTCACACACTCTCTCACACCTGCCTTCACACACTCCCTCACACCTGCCTTCACACACTCCCTCACACCTGCCTTCACACACTCCCTCACACCTGCCTTCACACACTCCCTCACACCTGCCTTCACACACTCCCTCACACCTGCCTTCACACACTCCCTCACACGTGCCTTCACAGAGTCCCTCACACCTGCCTTCACACTCTCCCTCACACCTGCCTTCACACACTCCCTCACACCTGCCTTCACACACTCCCTCACACCTGCCTTCACACACTCCCTCACACCTGCCTTCACACACTCCCTCACACCTGCCTTCACACACTCCCTCACACCTGCCTTCACACACTCCCTCACACCTGCCTTCACACACTCACTCACACCTGCCTTCACACACTCCCTCACCCCTGCCTTCACACACTCCCTCACACCTGCCTTCACACACTCCCTCACACCTGCCTTCACACACTCTCTCACACCTGCCTTCACACACTCCCTCACACCTGCCTTCACACACTCCCTCACACCTGCCTTCACACACTCCCTCACACCTGCCTTCACACACTCCCTCACACCTGCCTTCACACACTCCCTCACACCTGCCTTCACACACTCCCTCACACCTGCCTTCACACTCTCCCTCACACCTGCCTTCACACACTCCCTCACACCTGCCTTCACACACTCCCTCACACCTGCCTTCACACACTCCCTCACACCTGCCTTCACACACTCCCTCACACCTGCCTTCACACACTCCCTCACACCTGCCTTCACACACTCCCTCACACCTGCCTTCACACACTCCCTCACACCTGCCTTCACACACTCCCTCACACCTGCCTTCACACACTCCCTCACACCTGCCTTCACACACTCCCTCACACCTGCCTTCACACACTCCCTCACACCTGCCTTCACACACTCCCTCACACCTGCCTTCACACACTCCCTCACACCTGCCTTCACACACTCCCTCACACCTGCCTTCACACTCTCCCTCACACCTGCATTCACACACTCCCTCACACCTGCCTTCACACACTCCCTCACACCTGCCTTCACACTCTCCCTCACACCTGCATTCACACTCTCCCTCACACCTGCCTTCACACACTCCCTCACACCTGCCTTCACCCTCTCCCTCACACCTGCCTTCACACTCTCCCTCACACCTGCCTTCACACTCTCCCTCACACCTGCCTTCACACTCTCCCTCACACCTGCCTTCACACACTCCCTCACACCTGCCTTCACACACTCCCTCACACCTGCCTTCACACTCTCCCTCACACCTGCCTTCACACACTCCCTCACACCTGCCTTCACACTCTCCCTCAATGGAAATAAGTCACTCAGTCTGACTTTTTTGGGTTATCCCAGGTTCTCTACACATATGCTGCTATGTATGATAATTCTATGTAACTGTATCTGTGTATACCTGAATAAACTTACTTACTTACTTACTTGCTTACTTACTTACTTACTTACTTACCCTCACACTAACAGAAAAATTGACCTCAGTATCAACACCCGATGAGGAAATATTAATATATTAAAATATCTAAACAAGACGAAAGTCACATCAATGTGTTCAAGTTGAACAAATTTAGATTGAAAAATTATATAGGAAAGCTGGGTTATAGACGAGTAGAACTGCCAGGTAGTGTTATTGAAGCCAGAACCTTGTGTAGCCTTAAAAGTACATGAGTGTGAGTTGAACCTGCCTAGAATGGGGCCACAGGCCTGCTACAGTCTCCTCCTGTTTTATGTTATTATCTAACAGGACGGGTTATACACATTAAGTAATGAAATGTGTCACCCTGAACTGGGAGACTTCAGTTGAGTGATGATATTGTCAAACATTCCACTATGGTTCAGTAACTACCACAACATCAACCTTCCAGCAGTGTTACAGTAATGATGATACTGTCAAACATTCCACTATGGTTCAGTAACTACCACAACTTCAACCTTCCAGCAGTGCTACAGTAATGATGATATTGTCAAACATTCCACTATGGTTCAGTAACTACCACAACTTCAACCTTCCAGCAGTGCTACAGTAATGAGGATATTGTCAAACATTCCACTATGGTTCAGTAACTACCACAACATCAACCTTCCAGCAGTGCTACAGTAATGATGATATTGTCAAACATTCCACTATGGTTCAGTAACTACCACAACATCAACCTTCCAGCAGTGCTACAGTAATGATGATATTGTCAAACATTCCACTATGGTTCAGTAACTACCACAACTTCAACCTTCCAGCAGTGCTACAGTAATGATGATATTGTCAAACATTCCACTATGGTTCAGTAACTACCACAACTTCAACCTTCCAGCAGTGCTACAGTAATGATGATATTGTCAAACATTCCACTATGGTTCAGTAACTACCACAACTTCAACCTTCCAGCAGTGCTACAGTAATGATGATATTGTCAAACATTCCACTATGGTTCAGTAACTACCACAACATCAACCTTCCAGCAGTGCTACAGTAATGATGATATTGTCAAACATTCCACTATGGTTCAGTAACTACCACAACTTCAACCTTCCAGCAGTGCTACAGTAATGATGATATTGTCAAACATTCCACTATGGTTCAGTAACTACCACAACTTCAACCTTCCAGCAGTGCTACAGTAATGATGATATTGTCAAACATTCCACTATGGTTCAGTAACTACCACAACTTCAACCTTCCACCAGTGCTGGAAGGAACAAGTGGGTACCTGCTCAGTCAGGATACTCTCCTCACCTCATTGGTATCCTGCTACCCTCCTTCAACCCCCCCCTCACCACTTAACCACTAATCTCCCCTACCCCTTTACACCTACACATCAACCATCCCATCCCTGGTTTTTCCTCATTATACTGGTTACAGCAAAGCAAATGTACTTTCTAACACCTGGGCAAGGTCTGGTGTAACACCAGCTGCTGAATCAGTGATAATGATAGCAGAGAGATCAGTGACAATGACAGCAGTGAGATCAGTGACAATGACAGCAGTGAGATCAGTGACAACTGTGAGACCAGTGACAACTGTGAGATCATTGACAACAATAAGACCAGTGACAACAATAAGACCAGTGACAACAATAAGACCAGTGACAACAGTGAGACCAGTGACAACAGTGAGATCAGTGACAATGGTAGCAGCAAGACAGTGAAAGATTATTTTTTTCACTGCACTAGTGTGCCCTCGGCTACAAGGCAACACAGTGAAATGTGTGGTGGAGAACAATACTGTACAAGAGATGGAGCCACTCCCTCCCCCTCTCCACCACTCCCTCCTCCCTCCCTCCTTCCACCACTCCCTCCCCTTCCCACCACCACTCCCTCCCCCTCCCACCACCACCATACCCACCACCACAATACCCACCGTCACCATACCCACCTAACAGTATTGTTAACAAATTAACATATAATATTACTGACTTACTAACATCATACCCACCACCACCAACATACCCATCACCATCACCACCACTATCACCATACCCACCTAACAGCATTGTTAACAAGTTAACTAACATACAATAATATTACTAACATCATACCCACCATCACCATAATACCTACCACCACCACAATACCCACCACCAACATACCCACCTAACAGTATTGTTAACAAGTTAACTAACATACAATAATATTACTGACTTACTAACATCTTACACACCACCACCATACCCACCATCACTATACCCACCACCACCACAATACCCACCATCACAATACCCACCATCACAATACCTACCACCACCACTATACCCACCACCACCATACCCACCACTATACTCACCACCACCATACCCACCATCACAATACCCACCACCACCACCATACTCACCACCACCACTATACTCACCACCACCACCATACCCACCACCACAATACCAACCACCACTATACCCATCACTATACCCACCACCATCACAATACCCACCACCACCACCACACCCACCACCATACTCACCACCACTATACCCACCATACTCACCACCACTATACCCACCACCACAATACCAACCACCACCACTATACCCACCACCATACCCACCACCACCATACCAACCACCGCCACCATACCAACCAGCACCATACCCACCACCACCACCACCACTATACCCACCACCACCATTTTTTTTTTTTATTATCACACCGGCCGATTCCCACCAAGGCAGGGTGGCCCGAAAAGGAAAAACTTTCACCATCATTCACTCCATCACTGTCTTGCCAGAAGGGTGCTTTACACTACAGTTTTTAAACTGCAACATTAACACCCCTCCTTCAGAGTGCAGGCACTGTACTTCCCATCTCCAGGACTCAAGTCCGGCCTGCCGGTTTCCCTGAATCCCTTCATAAATGTTACTTTGCTCACACTCCAACAGCACGTCAAGTATTAAAAACCATTTGTCTCCATTCACTCCTATCAAACACGCTCACGCATGCCTGCTGGAAGTCCAAGCCCCTCGCACACAAAACCTCCTTTACCCCCTCCCTCCAACCCTTCCTAGGCCGACCCCTACCCCGCCTTCCTTCCACTACAGACTGATACACTCTTGAAGTCATTCTATTTCGCTCCATTCTCTCTACATGTCCGAACCACCTCAACAACCCTTCCTCAGCCCTCTGGACAACAGTTTTGGTAATCCCGCACCTCCTCCTAACTTCCAAACTACGAATTCTCTGCATTATATTCACACCACACATTGCCCTCAGACATGACATCTCCACTGCCTCCAGCCTTCTCCTCGCTGCAACATTCATCACCCACGCTTCACACCCATATAAGAGCGTTGGTAAAACTATACTCTCATACATTCCCCTCTTTGCCTCCAAGGACAAAGTTCTCTGTCTCCACAGACTCCTAAGTGCACCACTCACTCTTTTTCCCTCATCAATTCTATGATTCACCTCATCTTTCATAGACCCATCCGCTGACACGTCCACTCCCAAATATCTGAATACGTTCACCTCCTCCATACTCTCTCCCTCCAATCTGATATTCAATCTTTCATCACCTAATCTTTTTGTTATCCTCATAACCTTACTCTTTCCTGTATTCACCTTTAATTTTCTTCTTTTGCACACCCTACCAAATTCATCCACCAATCTCTGCAACTTCTCTTCAGAATCTCCCAAGAGCACAGTGTCATCAGCAAAGAGCAGCTGTGACAACTCCCACTTTGTGTGTGATTCTTTATCTTTTAACTCCACGCCTCTTGCCAAGACCCTCGCATTTACTTCTCTTACAACCCCATCTATAAATATATTAAACAACCACGGTGACATCACACATCCTTGTCTAAGGCCTACTTTTACTGGGAAAAAATTTCCCTCTTTCCTACATACTCTAACTTGAGCCTCACTATCCTCGTAAAAACTCTTCACTGCTTTCAGTAACCTACCTCCTACACCATACACTTGCAACATCTGCCACATTGCCCCCCTATCCACCCTGTCATACGCCTTTTCCAAATCCATAAATGCCACAAAGACCTCTTTAGCCTTATCTAAATACTGTTCACTTATATGTTTCACTGTAAACACCTGGTCCACACACCCCCTACCTTTCCTAAAGCCTCCTTGTTCATCTGCTATCCTATTCTCCGTCTTACTCTTAATTCTTTCAATTATAACTCTACCATACACTTTACCAGGTACACTCAACAGACTTATCCCCCTATAATTTTTGCACTCTCTTTTATCCCCTTTGCCTTTATACAAAGGAACTATGCATGCTCTCTGCCAATCCCTAGGTACCTTACCCTCTTCCATACATTTATTAAATAATTGCACCAACCACTCCAAAACTATATCCCCACCTGCTTTTAACATTTCTATCTTTATCCCATCAATCCCGGCTGCCTTACCCCCTTTCATTTTACCTACTGCCTCACGAACTTCCCCCACACTCACAACTGGCTCTTCCTCACTCCTACAAGATGTTATTCCTCCTTGCCCTATACACGAAATCACAGCTTCCCTATCTTCATCAACATTTAACAATTCCTCAAAATATTCCTTCCATCTTCCCAATACCTCTAACTCTCCATTTAATAACTCTCCTCTCCTATTTTTAACTGACAAATCCATTTGTTCTCTAGGCTTTCTTAACTTGTTAATCTCACTCCAAAACTTTTTCTTATTTTCAACAAAATTTGTTGATAACATCTCACCCACTCTCTCATTTGCTCTCTTTTTACATTGCTTCACCACTCTCTTAACTTCTCTCTTTTTCTCCATATACTCTTCCCTCCTTGCATCACTTCTACTTTGTAAAAACTTCTCATATGCTAACTTTTTCTCCCTTACTACTCTCTTTACATCATCATTCCACCAATCGCTCCTCTTCCCTCCTGCACCCACTTTCCTGTAACCACAAACTTCTGCTGAACACTCTAACACTACATTTTTAAACCTACCCCATACCTCTTCGACCCCATTGCCTATGCTCTCATTAGCCCATCTATCCTCCAATAGCTGTTTATATCTTACCCTAACTGCCTCCTCTTTTAGTTTATAAACCTTCACCTCTCTCTTCCCTGATGCTTCTATTCTCCTTGTATCCCATCTACCTTTTACTCTCAGTGTAGCTACAACTAGAAAGTGATCTGATATATCTGTGGCCCCTCTATAAACATGTACATCCTGAAGTCTACTCAACAGTCTTTTATCTACCAATACATAATCCAACAAACTACTGTCATTTCGCCCTACATCATATCGTGTATACTTATTTATCCTCTTTTTCTTAAAATATGTATTACCTATAACTAAACCCCTTTCTATACAAAGTTCAATCAAAGGGCTCCCATTATCATTTACACCTGGCACCCCAAACTTACCTACCACACCCTCTCTAAAAGTTTCTCCTACTTTAGCATTCAAGTCCCCTACCACAATTACTCTCTCACTTGGTTCAAAGGCTCCTATACATTCACTTAACATTTCCCAAAATCTCTCTCTCTCCTCTGCATTCCTCTCTTCTCCAGGTGCATACACGCTTATTATGACCCACTTCTCGCATCCAACCTTTACTTTAATCCACATAATTCTTGAATTTACACATTCATATTCTCTTTTCTCCTTCCATAACTGATCATTTAACATTACTGCTACCCCTTCCTTTGCTCTAACTCTCTCAGATACTCCAGATTTAATCCCATTTATTTCCCCCCACTGAAACTCTCCTACCCCCTTCAGCTTTGTTTCGCTTAGGGCCAGGACATCCAACTTCTTTTCATTCATAACATCAGCAATCATCTGTTTCTTGTCATCCGCACTACATCCACGCACATTTAAGCAACCCAGTTTTATAAAGTTTTTCTTCTTCTCTTTTTTAGTAATTGTATACAGGAGAAGGGGTTACTAGCCCATTGCTCCCGGCATTTTAGTCGCCTCATACGACACGCATGGCTTACGGAGGAAAGATTCTTTTCCACTTCCCCATGGACAATAGAAGAAATAAAAAAGAACAAGAGCTATTTAGAAAAAGGAGAAAAACCTAGATGTATGTATATATATATATGCATGTGCGTGTCTGTGAAGTGTGACCAAAGTGTAAGTAGGAGTAGCAAGATATCCCTGTTATCTTAGCGTGTTTATGAGGCAGAAAAAGAAACCAGCAATCCTACCATCATGCAAAACAGTTACAGGTTTTTGTTTCACAGTCATCTGGCAGGACGGTAGTACTTCCCTGGGTGGTTGCTGTCTACCAACCTACTACCACCATACCCACCACTATACCCACCACCACCATACCCACCACCACCATACCCACCACCATCACTATACCCACCACCACCATACCCACCACCGGTATGGGTCAGTAGGCCTATTGCAGAGAGAACTTGCTTATCGTGGATAAGTATATTTACCACAATACGACTTTCCTAGGATGGGCCAGCAGACCGATTACAGCGAGTAAGATCTACCTAACATGGACTACAAGTGTGTTAAGATAAGATAAGATAAGATAAGATTTCGTTGGGATTTTTAACCCCGGAGGGTTAGCCACCCAGGATAACCCAAGAAAGTCAGTGCGTCATCGAGGACTGTCTAACTTATTTCCATTGGGGTCCTTAATCTTGTCCCCCAGGATGCGACCCACACCAGTCGACTAACACCCAGGTACCTATTTGCTGCTAGGTGAACAGGACAACAGGTGTAAGGAAACGTGTCGAATGTTTCCACCCGCCGGGAATCGAACCCGGGCCCTCCGTGTGTGAAGCGGGAGCTTTAGCCACCAGGCCACCGGGCCCACAGTGATAATGGTGTTCTTACAGTGTCCTTGATATATTGTATATTAGTTGGCAGTTATAGATTAATGTATTGATATTATATATTAGTGTATTAAGTGATAAAGAAGGGGCACACACTTGACCCATGGTGACATCTGTGTGCAGGTCAAACTGGACGGTGGATGGTTGACGGGGGGCAGAGTGTGTGTTCACACTGCCTACCTTCCATAATCTAGCGATGTGTGGTGGTGATTCCTGCTGCTGCTGTTCCTCTGCTGATGGTGGCACTGACGTGGTTAATATTTCACATAATATTGTGAACACTTGATCATCTTTCAGTCTCTCTCCAGCCTTGACTGGAATCACTATATCTCGCACTACCCCCACCATGGTGACTTCGACGCTTAGCAGTGATCCAACCACACTAAGTGACAGTATTCACTGTTTCCCTTCACTGTACAGCACTGCAACCAGTACCCAGGTTTTTTCTACTCCAAACACTGCCCAAATTTCCTCGATTTCAAACACTTCAGGTTTTTCAAGACTCCAGAAATTCAGACTTGCCAGCAACGTATCCTCTCAGTATCCATAAAATGATCAGGGAAGAAATGTTCATGGCAGTAACTATACTGTGGAGTGTATAGATACAGTCGTAAACACAGTCTGGTATCAGCTATAAGCTTGACACTAGAGTTAGGAACACACACACTTCATGTCTTGTGGCTAAATACAAGAGCAGAGTGAACACCTCAGGTGAGGGCAGAGGCTGCTGCACCTATCTGAGAGTCTTATACGTGCTGGACAACCTTGGCTCCTCCCACCTGTTGTTGCCAACGCTGCTACAACATTGCATGCAACATACAACGTCCTTCCAGACTAGAATTACATTCCTGTAACCAGTCAACACAAACTATATCATCAGAACATTTCACACATTTCAAAGTGACTTTGAAAATGATTTTGTTGACATATTGTAATTAGGAACAATGCTGTCTTGGAGCAGTCATGATACGTCTGCTACTTACGTCAGTGGTTTTTGTGAGAGTCACTCACGCTGTGGTCTGGAAAGACCGTCTCTACACCGGCAGCTGGAATCCGGGGAACAGGAATCACCGGGAGAGACAGAGGGGAAATTTTTCCTCTTGTAGAAGCGTCATTAAAATCGTGACACAAGTTCTCCAAAAATTTTGTCTGACGAAAATAAATTCGAGGTTATTTTTTAAATACTGCGATAGGCCTACTGCAGTGATTATTCTACAGCAGTAATAGGCCTACTGCAGTGATTAATACTGTTGAGTTAGTAATAAATTATTGCAGGTATGGTATTGTAGGTCATGAATTATTGCAGCTATGGTATTGTAAGTTGTGAACTGTTGCAGCTATGGTATTCCAACCTATTCATCACTATTTTCATACATAATTACCGTCACTATCACCACCGGCATCATTATCATCACATTTAACGATGCTTCGGACTGATTACATCATCACCTTCACTACTACACCCGCTGACTCAGTATTTGACTGAAGAAACCTACCGTGTAGGTCACAGGTACCTAATACATGCCAACTCCAGTACCTTAAACCACATCAAAACTAGGTCAAGGGTGATGGATTGATTACATCGTACATCTGCTACCTCCTCTGTACTCCACTGAAGACGTTTAACGTTTGGGAATAAAGGTACCTAACTGTACATGTGTCTTATCACATACCAGTATGGTATATTATTATCATACTGAGCCCCACAAGTGTTATCACATACCAGTATGGTATATTATTATCATACTGAGTCCCACAAGTGTTATCACATACCAGTATGGTATATTATTATCATACTGAGTCCCACAAGTGTTATCACATACCAGTATGGTATATTATTATCATACTGAGTCCCACAAGTGTTATCACATACCAGTATGGTATACTATTATCATACTGAGTCCCACAAGTGTTATCACATACCAGTATGGTATATTATTATCATACTGAGTCCCACAAGTGTTATCACATACCAGTATGGTATATTATTATCATACTGAGTCCCACAAGTGTTATCACATACCAGTATGGTATATTATTATCATACTGAGTCCCACAAGTGTTATCACATACCAGTATGGTATATTATTATCATACTGAGTCCCACAAGTGTTATCACATACCAGTATGGTATATTATTATCATACTGAGTCCCACAAGTGTTATCACATACCAGTATGGTATATTATTATCATACTGAGTCCCACAAGTGTTATCACATACCAGTATGGTATACTATTATCATACTGAGTCCCGTACCGTAGACAACACCGCCTAGGCGTACGTACTAAGGCAAACATTACTGGCATTTCTATCAATAAGTATTAACCACACAAGTCCAGATGTTAAACTCCAGCTCTACACATCATTAGTAAGACTCCACATTACGAAGCTCGGTTCTGGTCTCCATATTACACAATGCATATAAATTCGTTACAAAGTATCACCGAATGAGAAAATTAACCCATACCATGAGAAATCTTCCTTACGAAGACAGACAGAAGTGCCTTAACCTACATTATCTTGTAGGCCTAGACGTGAAGACGTGAGTGAAGTGTATAAGTGGAAGATGGACATAAATAAAGGAGATACTAAGATTCTGAGGATATTCCTTCAGGAAGAACTTGAAGTAATGGATTTAAACTACCTGTTAGTGGATGAGTCTACCTGGTAGTGGGTGAGTCTACCTGGTAGTGGATGAGTCTACCTGGTAGTGGGTGAGTCTACCTGGTAGTGGATGAGTCTACCTGGTAGTGGGTGAGTCTACCTGGTAGTGGGTGAGTCTACCTGGTAGTGGACGAGTCTACCTGGTAGTGGTGAGTCTACCTGGTAGTGGGTGAGTCTACCTGGTAGTGGGTGAGTCTACCTGGTAGTGGGTGAGTCTACCTGGTAGTGGATGAGTCTACCTGGTAGTGGACGAGTCTACCTGGTAGTGGGTGAGTCTACCTGGTAGTGGATGAGTCTACCTGGTAGTGGGTGAGTCTACCTGGTAGTGGACGAGTCTACCTGGTAGTGGATGAGTCTACCTGGTAGTGGATGAGTCTACCTGGTAGTGGACGAGTCTACCTGGTAGTGGGTGAGTCTACCTGGTAGTGGGTGAGTCTACCTGGTAGTGGATGAGTCTACCTGGTAGTGGACGAGTCTACCTGGTAGTGGACGAGTCTACCTGGTAGTGGATGAGTCTACCTGGTAGTGGACGAGTCTACCTGGTAGTGGGTGAGTCTACCTGGTAGTGGGTGAGTCTACCTGGTAGTGGATGAGTCTACCTGGTAGTGGATGAGTCTACCTGTTAGTGGATGAGTCTACCTGGTAGTGGATGAGTCTACCTGGTAGTGGATGAGTCTACCTGGTAGTGGGTGAGTCTACCTGGTAGTGGATGAGTCTACCTGGTAGTGGGTGAGTCTACCTGGTAGTGGATGAATCTACCTGGTAGTGGATGAGTCTTCCTGGTAGTGGATGAGTCTACCTGGTAGTGGATGAGTCTACCTGTTAGTGGATGAGTCTACCTGGTAGTGGATGAGTCTACCTGTTAGTGGATGAGTCTACCTGGTAGTGGATGAGTCTACCTGGTAGTGGATGAGTCTACCTGTTAGTGGATGAGTCTACCTGGTAGTGGATGAGTCTACCTGTT
Organism: Cherax quadricarinatus; assembly: GCF_038502225.1. Lineage (NCBI taxonomy): Eukaryota > Metazoa > Arthropoda > Malacostraca > Decapoda > Parastacidae > Cherax > Cherax quadricarinatus. The sequence goes on from NW_027195041.1 coordinate 282,291, forward strand.
AGTGGATGAGTCTACCTGGAAGTGGATGAGTCTACCTGGTAGTGGATGAGTCTACCTGTTAGTGGATGAGTCTACCTGTTAGTGGATGAGTCTACCTGGTAGTGGATGAGTCTACCTGGTAGTGGATGAGTCTACCTGGTAGTGGATGAGTCTACCTGGTAGTGGATGAGTCTACCTGGTAGTGGATGAGTCTACCTGGTAGTGGATGAGTCTACCTGGTAGTGGATGAGTCTACCTGGTAGTGGATGAGTCTACCTGGTAGTGGATGAGTCTACCTGGTAGTGGATGAGTCTGCCTGGTAGTGGATGAGTCTGCCTGGTAGTGGATGAGTCTACCTGTTAGTGGATGAGTCTACCTAGTACTGGATGAGTCTACCTGGTAGTGGATGAGTCTACCTGGTAGCGGATGAGTGGAAGAGTCTACCTAATAGTGGATGAGTCTACCTGGTAGTGGGTGAGTCTACCTGGTAGTGGACGAATCTACCTACTAGTGGATGAGTCTACCTGGTAGTGGGTGAGTCTACCTGGTAGTGGACGAATCTACCTACTAGTGGATGAGTCTACCTGGTAGTGGATGAGTCTACCTGGTAGTGAATGAGTCTACCTGGTAGTGAATGTGTCTACCTGGTAGTGGATGAGTCTACCTGGTAGTGGATGAGTCTACCTGGTAGTGGATGAGTCTACCTGGTAGTGGATGGGTCTACCTAGTAGTGGATGAGTCTACCTGGTAGTGGATGAGTCTACCTAGTAGTGGATGAGTCTACCTAGTAGTGGATGGGTCTACCTAGTAGTGGATGAGTGGAACAGTGTACCTAGTAGTGGATGAGTGGAACAATCTACCTAGTAGTGGATGAGTGGAACAGTGTACCTAATAGTGGATGAGTGGAACAGTCTATCTAGTAGTGGATGAATGGAACAATCTACCTAGTAGTGGATGAGTGGAACAATCTACCTATCAGTGTATGAGTGGAACAGTCTACCTAGTAGTGGATGAGTGGAACAGTCTGCCTAGTAGTGGATGAGTGGAACAGTCTACCTAGTAGTGGATGAGCGGAACAGTCTACCTAGTAGTGGATGAGTGGAACAGTCTACCTAGTAGTGGACGAGTGTAACAGTCTACCTAGAATGGATGAGTGGAACAGTCTACCTAGTAGTGAATGAGTGGAACAGTCTACCTAGAATGGATGAGTGGAACAGTCTACCTAGTAGTGAATGAGTGGAACAGTTTACCTAGTAGTGGATGAATGGAACAATCTACCTAGTAGTGGATGAGTGGAACAATCTACCTATCAGTGGATGAGTGGAACAGTCTACCTAGTAGTGGATGAGTGGAACAGTCTGCCTAGTAGTGGATGAGTGGAACAGTCTACCTAGTAGTGGATGAGCGGAACAGTCTACCTAGTAGTGGATGAGTGGAACAGTCTACCTAGTAGTGGACGAGTGTAACAGTCTACCTAGAATGGATGAGTGGAACAGTCTACCTAGTAGTGAATGAGTGGAACAGTTTACCTAGTGGATGAGTGGAACAATCTACCTAGTGGTGGATGAGTGGAACAATCTACCTAGTGGTGGATGAGTGGAACAATCTACCTATTGGATGAGTGGAACAATCTATCTAATAGTGGATGAGTGGAACAACCTACCTAGTAGTGGATGAGTGGAACAATCTACCTAGTAGTGGATGAGTGGAACAATCTACCTAGTAGTGGATGAGTGGAACAGTCTACCTAGTAGTGGATGAGTGGAACAATCTACCTTGTAGTGGATGAGTGGAACAGTCTACCTAGTAGTGGATGAGTGGAACAGTCTACCTAGTAGTGGATGAGTGGAAGTCTACCTAGTAGTGGATGAGTGGAACAGTCTACCTAGTAGTGGATGAGTGGAACAGTCTACCTAGTAGTGTATGAGTGGAACAATCTATCTAGTAGTGGATGAGTGGAACAGTCTACCCAGTAGTGTATGAGTGGAACAGTCTACCTAGTAGCTTCTAATATAGGTTACAAAAATACACGAGTGAGAGGGGGTTGGTGTTGAGTGGGACTTGCACACGAGTGAGAGGGGTTGGTGTTGAGTGGGACTTGCACACGAGTGAGAGGGGTTAGTGTTGAGTGGGACTTGCACACGAGTGAGAGGGGTTAGTGTTGAGTGGGACTTGCACACGAGTGAGAGGGGTTGGTGTTGAGTGGGACTTACACTTGAGTGTTATCAAAGCTTATTCCTTGTGTAACACTGATAATGGGTTGGACCAGTATTTTTGAGTGGGTTTGGGTGTGACAAGAACCTGCCTAGTATGGGCCTGTAGGCCTACTGCAGTGTTCCTCCTTTATGTTTTTTATGGCTAAACATAGTTTGTTTTTAATGCTACTAATGTCTGGCTTCCTCAGTGAGGAGGCGGAGGCAGAAGTGTCTTCCAGAGTCAGAAGGGCCTTCCAGAGGCAGAAGGGTCTTCCAGAGGCAGAAGGGTCTTCCAGAGGCAGAAGGGTCTTCCAGAGTCAGAAGGGTCTTCCAGAGGCAGAAGGGTCTTCCAGAGGCAGAAGGGTCTTCCAGAGTCAGAAGGGTCTTCCAGAGGCAGAAGGGTCTTCCAGAGGCAGAAGGGTCTTCCAGAGGCAGAAGGGCCTTCCAGAGGCAGAAGGGCCTTCCAGAGGCAGAAGGGTCTTCCAGAGGCAGAAGGGCCTTCCAGAGGCAGAAGGACCTTCCAGAGGCAGAAGGGTCTTCCAGAGTCAGAAGGGTCTTCCAGAGTCGGAAGGGCCTTCCAGAGGCAGAAGGGCCTTCCAGAGGCAGAAGGACCTTCCAGAGGCAGAAGGACCTTCCAGAGGCAGAAGGGTCTTCCAGAGTCAGAAGGGTCTTCCAGAGTCAGAAGGGCCTTCCAGAGGCAGAAGGGTCTTCCAGAGGCAGAAGGGCCTTCCAGAGTCAGTAGGGCCTTCCAGAGTCAGAAGGGCCTTCCAGAGGCAGAAGGGCCTTCCAGAGGCAGAAGGGTCTTCCAGAGGCAGAAGGGTCTTCCAGAGGCAGAAGGGTCTTCCAGAGTCAGAAGGGCCTTCCAGAGGCAGAAGGGCCTTCCAGAGGCAGAAGGGTCTTCCAGAGTCAGAAAGGTCTTTCAGAATCAGAAGGGTCTTCCAGAGGCAGAAGGGTCTTCCAGAGGCAGAAGGGTCTTCCAGAGGCAGAAGGGTCTTCCAGAGGCAGAAGGGTCTTCCAGAGGCAGAAGGGCCTTCCAGAGGCAGAAGGGTCTTCCGGAGGCAGAAGGGTCTTCCGGAGGCAGAAGGGTCTTCCAGAGTCAGTAGGGCCTTCCGGAGGCAGAAGGGTCTTCCGGAGGCAGAAGGGTCTTCCGGAGGCAGAAGGGTCTTCCGGAGGCAGAAGGGTCTTCCAGAGGTCTGGAGCCCTGGCAACACTACACACGAAGACAGATACAAAAAATACTCACAGGGCGAGTTTTTGCGAGGCTGGGCAGGCTGGGAAAGATGGAGGAGGACCTCCATAGTGTCGTGGAGGATAGTGACAACTTAAACAATGATGGAGGTGGTGCTGGAGGTGCTATCACTGGTTGGAGGAGGGGAAGGAATGTTGGCGATGATAGATGTGGGTGAAGATAGGTGGAAAGTTGATAGCAGTGGGTGAAGGTAGGTGGAAGGTTGATAGCAGTGGGTGAAGGTAGATGGGAAGGTTGATAGCAGTGGGTAAAGGTAGATGGGAAGGTTGATAGCAGTGGGTGAAGGTAGATGGGAAGGTTGATAGCAGTGGGTGAAGGTAGATGGGAAGGTTGATAGCAGTGGGTGAAGGTAGATGGGAAGGTTGATAGCAGAGGGTGAAGGTAGGTGAGAAGGTTGATAGCAGTGGGTGAAGGTAGATGGGAAGGTTGATAGCAGTGGGTGAAGGTAGATGGGAAGGTTGATAGCAGTGGGTGAAGGTAGATGGGAAGGTTGATAGCAGAGGGTGAAGGTAGGTGAGAAGGTTGATAATGTGACATTTTACTGTGGCAGCGTTTCGCTCTCCTCCTACCTAGCAATGTTAGACATTGTTCCAACCACTGAGGCTACAACAGTGGTTGTTCCAGGCTTCAACTACAAAGGTTACCAGTGATACAGTGTTACGTACAACACTTATCACAAACTATGATATAAAGACAGGTGAACAACACTTACGAGGTTTTATCAGCAAACGTATAGCCCACTGGAGAGAGTACCCAGATGACATGCATGTCATCTCACCCAGATGACATGCATGTCATCTCACCCAGATGACATACATCTCTCAAATAAAAAAAAATCTTCAATTTTCAATTAATTTCCGGTAATGGTTTAAGGTGGCTGTCATGTACCACCAGTGATGGTTGGCTGTCATGTACCACCAGTGTTGGTTGGCTGTCATGTACCACCAGTGTTGGTTGGCTGTCATGTACCTCCAGTGATACTGAAGTCTGATGTTACAAATTTAGCTCGAGGAGCAGTTTGATCCTTCAATGATTCCAAAGATGCCTTGAATGTGTGAGCCCGGGACACAGTCTCCAGGAGCCGTGACTCGACACCCCGCAACAGTAAACAGTCCACTACACAATGATGGCAAGCCACTACTTACACACACACACACACACATATATATATATATATATATATATATATATATATATATATATATATATATATATATATATATATATATATATATATATATTATTCTGTCCTCTGAAGAGGGCCTCTGCTAGATGTCGACAGACAAACATACTTTCCTCTTTTTCTCTTTATGAGGCCTGCATTCTCAACTGTACACACACAATGCCAGGAGCTATGACTCGACCCCTGCAAGCACAACTAGGTGAGTGCACACATACAGGATGCTACAGAGATGTGACACAGCAACAAGGGGTCACACTTGGAAGTTGAAGACTCTGATGAGTCACAGGGATGTTACGAAGTATTTCTTCCGTCAGAAAGTGTAACAATCTGGAGAATGATGTAGTGGAGGCAGGATAAGGTACATTAAGGCTCTTGGAGCAGGGAGAGTGTGGACCTAGTAGCGACCAAGAGACGGGACCAGGAGCTGTGAATCAACCCTTGCAACCACACACAGGTGAGTACACAGTACTTTCAACAGGAAATATCTGAGGACACAAGGAAGTATGTTCCTCACACAGGTTAAGTTACAAAGGTTTAGTGCTGAGTCAACCTGAACCTTTGTAGACGTGGCTAAAAATATCTACCATGATGGTACTCATGGCAGGAAGTGAGAGGATACCACTGTCTTCCATGATGGTACTCATGGCAGGAAGTGAGAGGATACCACTGTCTACCATGATGGTACTCATGGCAGGAAGTGAGAGGATACTACTGTCTACCATGATGGTACTCATGGCAGGAAGTGAGAGGATACCACTGTCTACCATGATGGTACTTATGGCAGGAAGTGAGAGGATACTGTCTACCATGATGGTACTCATGGCAGGAAGTGAGAGGATACTACTGTCTACCATGATGGTACTCATGGCAGGAAGTGAGAGGATACTGTCTACCATGATGGTACTCATGGCAGGAAGTGAGAGGATACTGTCTACCATGATGGTACTCATGGCAGGAAGTGAGAGGATACTACTGTCTACCATGATGGTACTCATGGCAGGAAGTGAGAGGATACTACTGTCTACCATGATGGTACTCATGGCAGGAAGTGAGAGGATACCACTGTCTTCCATGATGGTACTCATGGCAGGAAGTGCGAGGATACCACTGTCTACCATGATGGTACTCATGGCAGGAAGTGCGAGGATACCACTGTCTACCATGATGGTACTCATCTTACATGTTGATCAGACAGTAAGATTTACCTGTCATCTTACATGTTGATCAGACAGTAAGATTTACCTGTCATCTTACATGTTGATCAGACAGTAAGATTTACCTGTCATCTTACATGTTGATCAGACGGTAAGATTTACCTGTCATCTTACATGTTGATCAGACAGTAAGATTTACCTGTCATCTTACATGTTGATCAGACAGTAAGATTTACCTGTCATCTTACATGTTGATCAGACAGTAAGATTTACCTGTCATCTTACATGTTGATCAGACAGTAAGATTTACCTGTCATCTTACATGTTGATCAGACAGTAAGATTTACCTGTCATCTTACATGTTGATCAGACAGTAAGATTTACCTGTCATCTTACATATTTATGTAACGTCTTATTGTAGCAACGTTTCGGTCTCCAGGAGCTTTGTCAAGATGTTGCATAACTTGATAAAGTTCCTGGAGAGCGAAACGTTGCCACAATAAAAAGTCCCATTAGTTGCACTCGTGTCCTTTTAGTTGGATGTTGATACAAGACTGGAGGAAATGTGTCGCCAGCTGGTGTTGTCCTCAGTCCAGGGAGGAGAAACGTAAGTGGAGAAATGTTCCAGAATAGAGGCCTAAATGTGCTACAAGTGTCTCATTTATCAGCCACAGAACACAGTCAGGTGTACAGCCACAGAACACAGTCAGGTGTACAGCCACAGAACATAGTCAGGTGTACAGCCACAGAACACAGTCAGGTGTACAGCCACAGAACATAGTCAGGTGTACAGCCACAGAACACAGTCAGGTGTACAGCCACAGAACACAGTCAGGTGTACAGCCACAGAACACAGTCAGGTGTACAGCCACAGAACACAGTCAGGTGTACAGCCACAGAACACAGTCAGGTGTATAAGCACAGAACACATAGTCAGGTGTACAGCCACAGAACACACAGTCAGGTGTACAGCCACAGAACATAGTCAGGTGTACAGCCACAGAACACAGTCAGGTGTACAGCCACAGAACACAGTCAGGTGTACAGCCACAGAACACAGTCATGTGTACAGCCACAGAACACAGTCAGGTGTACAGCCACAGAACACAGTCAGGTGTACAGCCACAGAACACAGTCAGGTGTACAGCCACAGAACACATAGTCAGGTGTATAAGCACGGAACACATAGTCAGGTGTACAGCCACAGAACACAGTCAGGTGTACAGTCACAGAACATAGTCAGGTGTATAAGCACAGAACACAGATAGTCAGGTGTACAGCCACAGAACACAATCAGGTGTACAGCCACAGAACACAGTCAGGTGTACAGCCACAGAACACAGTCAGGTGTACAGCCACAGAACACAGTCAGGTGTACAGCCACAGAACACAGTCAGGTGTACAGCCACAGAACACAGTCAGGTGTATAAGCACAGAACACATAGTCAGGTGTACAGCCACAGAACACACAGTCAGGTGTACAGCCACAGAACATAGTCAGGTGTACAGCCACAGAACACAGTCAGGTGTACAGCCACAGAACACAGTCAGGTGTACAGCCACAGAACACAGTCATGTGTACAGCCACAGAACACAGTCAGGTGTACAGCCACAGAACACAGTCAGGTGTACAGCCACAGAACACAGTCAGGTGTACAGCCACAGAACACATAGTCAGGTGTATAAGCACGGAACACATAGTCAGGTGTACAGCCACAGAACACAGTCAGGTGTAGAGTCACAGAACATAGTCAGGTGTATAAGCACAGAACACAGATAGTCAGGTGTACAGCCACAGAACACAGTCAGGTGTACAGCCACAGAACACAGTCAGGTGTACAGCCACAGAACACAGTCAGGTGTACAGCCACAGAACACAGTCAGGTGTACAGCCACAGAACACAGTCAGGTGTACAGCCACAGAACACAGTCAGTCAGGTGTACAGCCACAGAACACAGTCAGGTGTACAGCCACAGAACACAGTCAGGTGTACAGCCACAGAACACAGTCAGGTGTACAGCCACAGAACACAGTCAGGTGTACAGCCACAGAACACAGTCAGGTGTACAGCCACAGAACACAGTCAGGTGTACAGCCACAGAACACAGTCAGGTGTACAGCCACAGAACACAGTCAGGTGTATAAGCACAGAACACATAGTCAGGTGTACAGCCACAGAACACACAGTCAGGTGTACAGCCACAGAACATAGTCAGGTGTACAGCCACAGAACACAGTCAGGTGTACAGCCACAGAACACAGTCAGGTGTACAGCCACAGAACACAGTCAGGTGTACAGCCACAGAACACAGTCAGGTGTACAGCCACAGAACACAGTCAGGTGTACAGCCACAGAACACATAGTCAGGTGTATAAGCACGGAACACATAGTCAGGTGTACAGCCACAGAACACAGTCAGGTGTACAGTCACAGAACATAGTCAGGTGTATAAGCACAGAACACAGATAGTCAGGTGTACAGCCACAGAACACAGTCAGGTGTACAGCCACAGAACACAGTCAGGTGTACAGCCACAGAACACAGTCAGGTGTACAGCCACAGAACACAGTCAGGTGTACAGCCACAGAACACAGTCAGGTGTACAGCCACAGAACACAGTCAGGTGTACAGCCACAGAACACAGTCAGGTGTACAGCCACAGAACACAGTCAGGTGTACAGCCACAGAACACAGTCAGGTGTACAGCCACAGAACACAGTCAGGTGTACAGCAACAGAACACAGTCAGGTGTACAGCCACAGAACACACAGTCAGGTGTACAGCCACAGAACACAGTCAGGTGTACAGTCACAGAACACAGTCAGGTGTACAGTCACAGAACACAGTCAGGTGTACAGCCACAGAACACAGTCAGGTGTACAGCCACAGAACACAGTCAGGTGTACAGCCACAGAACATAGTCAGGTGTACAGCCACAGAACAGTCAGGTGTACAGCCACAGAACACACTCAGGTGTACAGCCACAGAACACAGTCAGGTGTACAGCCACAGAACACACAGTCAGGTGTACAGCCACAGAACACAGTCAGGTGTACAGTCACAGAACACAGTCAGGTGTACAGTCACAGAACACAGTCAGGTGTACAGCCACAGAACACAGTCAGGTGTACAGCCACAGAACACAGTCAGGTGTACAGCCACAGAACATAGTCAGGTGTACAGCCACAGAACACAGTCAGGTGTACAGCCACAGAACACAGTCAGGTGTACAGCCACAGAACAGTCAGGTGTACAGCCACAGAACAGTCAGGTGTACAGCCACAGAACAGTCAGGTGTACAGCCACAGAACATAGTCAGGTGTACAGCCACAGAACACAGTCAGGTGTACAGCCACAGAACACACAGTCAGGTGTACAGCCACAGAACACATAGTCAGGTGTACAGCCACAGAACAGTCAGGTGTACAGCCACAGAACAGTCAGGTGTACAGCCACAGAACAGTCAGGTGTACAGCCACAGAACACGGTCAGGTGTATAAGCACAGAACACATAGTCAGGTGTACAGCCACAGAACAGTCAGGTGTACAGCCACAGAACAGTCAGGTGTACAGCCACAGAACAGTCAGGTGTACAGCCACAGAACAGTCAGGTGTGCAGCCACAGAACACAGTCAGGTGTACAGCCACAGAACACAGTCAGGTGTACAGCCACAGAACACAGGTGTACAGCCACAGAACACAGTCAGGTGTGCAGCCACAGAACACAGTCAGGTGTACAGCCACAGAACACAGGTGTACAGCCACAGAACACAGTCAGGTGTACAGCCACAGAACACAGTCAGGTGTGCAGCCACAGAACACAGTCAGGTGTACAGCCACAGAACACAGGTGTACAGCCACAGAACACAGTCAGGTGTACAGCCACAGAACACAGTCAGGTGTGCAGCCACAGAACACAGTCAGGTGTACAGTCACAGAACATAGTCAGGTGTACAGCCACAGAACACAGTCAGGTGTACAGCCACAGAACACAGGTGTACAGCCACAGAACACAGGTGTACAGCCACAGAACACAGTCAGGTGTGCAGCCACAGAACACAGTTAGGTGTACAGCCACAGAACACAGGTGTACAGCCACAGAACACAGTCAGGTGTACAGCCACAGAACACAGTCAGGTGTACAGCCACAGAACACAGTCAGGTGTGCAGCCACAGAACACAGTCAGGTGTACAGTCACAGAACATAGTCAGGTGTACAGCCACAGAACACAGTCAGGTGTACAGCCACAGAACACAGTCAGGTGTACAGCCACAGAACACAGGTGTACAGCCACAGAACACAGGTGTACAGCCACAGAACACAGTCAGGTGTGCAGCCACAGAACACAGTCAGGTGTACAGCCACAGAACAGTCAGGTGTACAGCCACAGAACATAGTCAGGTGTACAGCCACAGAACACATAGTCAGGTGTACAGCCACAGAACACAGTCAGGTGTACAGCCACAGAACATAGTCAGGTGTACAGCCACAGAACACAGGTGTACAGCCACAGAACACAGGTGTACAGCCACAGAACACAGGTGTACAGCCACAGAACACAGGTGTACAGCCACAGAACACAGGTGTACAGCCACAGAACACAGGTGTACAGCCACAGAACACAGGTGTACAGCCACAGAACACAGGTGTACAGCCACAGAACACATAGTCAGGTGTACAGCCACAGAACACATAGTCAGGTGTACAGCCACAGAACACATAGTCAGGTGTACAGCCACAGAACACAGGTGTACAGCCACAGAACACAGGTGTATACCTCACAAATATTGAGCCACATTTCTCTCTCTCAAGGTCAATATCTGTCACAGTTTTTGCGTTACTAATTCAATGTGGAAAATGAGCAGTCATTACCATTGATAACTGTGGTTGATGATGTGACGTGCAACAGCAACAGCCTGCTTGAACAGGCAATCAACAGCAAGGTCTGACCGCAGGCAGGGCCGCCAGGCAAGTAAAACTCTCAACCAGGTCACAGGTACATCACAGGGTCAACCGGTTTGAATCCAGGCTTGATACACCTGGAAGTTATATACCTGGAAGTTACCCGTGACTTGGTTTAACTCTCTAGAGCTGATAAATGCTCTTTCAAAGAGCTCTTCCCAACTCTATATGACCAGTGCTTAATCCTTTCAGGGTCCCGATCCCTGATCTCAAAATTATTCTCAGGGTCCAAGAATCTCCCCGCAAATTATGTTGTTTTGTAGGTTAAATTTTTTTCTACCCACAGGTAAATTTGGTGCGAGTTGGACCTGACTAGCTTGTGCTACTAGGTCGGATGCCGTGCTCCTAAAGTAAATGTGACCTGACCTGACTAGGTTAGGGCATTGGCTTAAGCCGGTGGGAGACTTGGACCTGGAAACAAACACATATGCAGTTTAATGTGATCCTTTATTGACAACGTTTCGCCCACACAGTGGGCTTTTTCAAGTCACACACAGATCTACCTGGGGTGGAAGGTACGGGAGTATTTATAGTCAGGTTCAGAATGTTGAGGTCAGGTGGAGAATGCTGCATCTGATGATCTACCGGGTGGGGTTATAGAGTCTTGGGTAGCTTGGCAGGGGTATTGGACAAGTTGTGAGTAGACCTTCTGCAGTGTTCTATGTTCTTATGTGGGATAGCGATGAAGAAGTTTCTTGGCGAGTGGTTCAGCTATGTTATAGAAGCCGTTGTTCTGGTTGAAATTGTTGGTTATAGAGATAAGCGATGATTCCAGGATTCTTCGGTATTGAGTGTTGTCTTCTGTGGCGATAAGTCTTGAGTTTCTGTAGTTTATTAAATGGTTGTGTGAATTGCGATGTTGTACACAGGCATTCCTTGTATCGTCAGTCCTGCTTGCGTATTGGTGTTCTGAAATACGTGTTTGGAGGTCCAGCACATCTCAAACACTCGGGTGATCTTCTCAATCGCATTCGCAACATCAACATCAGGAACAAGAAACTTTCCAGCCTTGACGTAACTTCCCTATTCACCAAAGTACCTACTACACAAGCCATCGATCTCTTGCGCAGAAAAATTGACGATTCACTTGATCTTCCCATTCCAGCCAGCGATTTCATCGACCTCGTTGAACTATGTGTCGGCTTTACGTGTTTCTCTTTCGAAAATCACCTCTTTCAACAGACTTTTGGTCTACCCATGGGCTCGCCACTCAGTGCCGTCCTGGCGAACTTATACATGGAACATCTGGAAGCCGAGCGTTTCTCCACCATTATTCCTTCGACTGTCACTTGGCTCCGTTATGTTGACGACATTCTCCTCATAACTCCCAGGCGCTTCAACGTTCAAGCTCTCCAAGACAAGCTCAACCAGGTCGAGCCCTCAATCCAGTTCACACTTGAAGAAGAAGTCGACAACACTCTTCCTTTCCTTGATGTTCTTCTCTGCAAAACTGACCATGAACTTCGTTTTAAAGTCTATCGAAAACCAACCAACCAAAACGATCTTCTCCACTTCTACTCTCACCACGACACCAAAACTAAACATGGTGTAATTATAGGCTTCTTCCTGCGCGCACTCAGAATCTGCAGCAATGAGTTCCTTGAGGAAGAATGCACTATAATTGAACAAGTATTTTCTAAACTCCACTATCCTCGTCACTTCATCAGAGACTGCAGACGGCGGGCATTAAACATCTTCAACACACCCAGAGAAGACACTGCCGAGAAGAGATACATAGTCCTTCCCACCAACTCCATTGCCAAACATATTTCCAACATCTTTTCCAATACATCATTCCAAGTATCTACCTCCACAACCACGACCATCAAGGACATCACCAGTAGTAGACAGGACAAGCTTCCATCCTCTGCAGGGGTATACATAATTCCTTGTAATGACTGCAACAAATTATACGTGGGCGAAACATCAAGAGACCTCCAAACACGTATTTCAGAACACCAATACGCAAGCAGGACTGACGATACAAGGAATGCCTGTGTACAACATCGCAATTCACACAACCATTTAATTAACTACAGAAACTCAAGACTTATCGCCACAGAAGACAACACTCAATACCGAAGAATCCTGGAATCATCGCTTATCTCTATAACCAACAATTTCAACCAGAACAATGGCTTCTATAACATAGCTGAACCACTCGCCAAGAAACTTCTTCATCGCTATCCCACATAAGAACATAGAACACTGCAGAAGGTCTACTCACAACTTGTCCAATACCCCTGCCAAGCTACCCAAGACTCTATAACTCCACCCGGTAGATCATCAGATGCAGCATTCTTCACCTGACCTCAACATTCTGAACCTGACTATAAATACTCCCGTACCTTCCACCCCAGGTAGATCTGTGTGTGACTTGAAAAAGCCCACTGTGTGGGCGAAACGTTGTCAATAAAGGATCACATTAAACTGCATATGTGTTTATGTTTCCAGTGTGTCGGTATTTTATACCATTTATTTACAGACTTGGACCTGCCTCGCATGGGCCAGTAGGCCTGCTGCAGTGTTCCTTCTTTATTATGTTTTTATGTTCTACCGGCCCATACAAGGCAGGTCCTCTGGACCAATCATTCCCACCCACAACATTGTACCAAAGGTAACCAAGAATTTGCTTCAACACATCGGGTACCACCAGTTGTGAGTGAGAAGGGTTGGATTCCAGAGGAAACTGCCTTATTACTTTCCCTAGTGGATCCCGTCCCCTACAACGTCTTCCAGAGCTTCTACCTCACCTTCGACAGTGTTTAAGACACCGTTTTCATGTTTCAGTTTCATATTCCAGACCATGGAGCTGAACTCTTCTCCAGGCTGAAGAACTGACCACCTTGTTCCAGACCATGGAGCTGAACTCTTCTCCAGGCTGAAGAACTGACCACCTTGTCCCAGACCATGGAGCTGAACTCTTCTCCAGGCTGAAGAACTGACCACCTTGTTCCAGACCATGGAGCTGAACTCTTCTCCAGGCTGAAGAACTGACCACTTTGTTCCAGACCATGGAGCTGAACTCTTCTCCAGGCTGAGGGACTGACCACCTTGTTCCAGGCCATGGAGCTGAACTCTTCTCCAGGCTGAAGAACTGACCACTTTGTTCCAGACCATGGAGCTGAACTCTTCTCCAGGCTGAGGGACTGACCACCTTGTTCCAGACCATGGAGCTGAACTCTTCTCCAGGCTGAAGAACTGACCACCTTGTTCCAGACCATGGAGCTGAACTCTTCTCCAGGCTGAAGAACTGACCACTTTGTTCCAGACCATGGAGCTGAACTCTTCTCCAGGCTGAGGGACTGACCACCTTGTTCCAGACCATGGAGCTGAACTCTTCTCCAGGCTGAAGAACTGACCACTTTGTTCCAGACCATGGAGCTGAACTCTTCTCCAGGCTGAGGGACTGACCACCTTGTTCCAGACCATGGAGCTGAACTCTTCTCCAGGCTGAGGGACTGACCACCTTGTTCCAGACCATGGAGCTGAACTCTTCTCCAGGCTGAGGGACTGACCACCTTGTTCCAGACCATGGAGTTGAACTCTTCTCCAGGCTGAAGAACTGACCACTTTGTTCCAGACCATGGAGCTGAACTCTTCTCCAGGCTGAGGGACTGACCACCTTGTTCCAGACCATGGAGCTGAACTCTTCTCCAGGCTGAGGGACTGACCACCTTGTTCCAGACCATGGAGTTGAACTCTTCTCCAGGCTGAGGGACTGACCACCTCAAATACTGTGTAGGCGCAACGGAACCCAACTGTTGCACATGTCTTAATCTTCAACTTGTCAGTGTTTTATGTAATTTTCAACAATACTGAGTTTGACCCATCAAGGTAAACCCATCACCATAATGCCAGCCTAAAAACCCATCACCATAATGCCAGCCTAAATAAACCCATCACCATAATGCCAGCCTAAAAACCCATCACCATAATGCCAGCCTAAATAAACCCATCACCATAATGCCAGCCTAAATAAACCCATCACCATAATGCCAGCCTAAATAAACCCATCACCATAATGCCAGCCTAAATAAACCCATCACCATAATGCCAGCCTAAATAAACCCATCACCATAATGCCAGCCTAAATAAACCCATCACCATAATGCCAGCCTAAATAAACCCATCACCATAATGCCAGCCTAAATAAACCCATCACCATAATGCCAGCCTAAATAAACCCATCACCATAATGCCAGCCTAGATAGATGTTGTACAAGTGTCTCATCGAGCACAACAACATTGTCTTGACAACAAACCTTGAAAATACAAGAGAATGGTAACCGGAGTGGAGCACACTGGCTGCAACAATGGAACTTCCTGAGTGAGAGTGTCAACACACAAGCAAGTGTCACTGTCATAGAGGTACAAGACCACGACTCTTCAGATGAAGGGACGGAGGTGCCTTGATCAGCATCAAGGTTCTTAACACTTACAATGACGACAAATACTTCCTCGAAGAGAATTGTGATCGCTTTCTTCAAGTGTCAGAACACCTTCAGTGTTTCCCCGACACTTGCAACACCAGAAGGTAGATATTAACACGAACCATCAGAATTGTGATCACATTGAGGAATCAGACACTAGTGTAACACTTTAAGACCATAAGAAAGGAGGAAGACTGCAGCAGGCCTGTTGGTTCTCTGGACCAGTTATCACCATTATCATCACATTGTTCAAGTTCCCCCTCACTCACAATTGCAGGATGCAGGTAGCAACACAGCCAACCCGAACCATCACACACTCGTTAAGTACAGGCAGCCACGGCAGAAATTCATACATAAGAAGTAAGGGTGGAGGAACATTGCAGCAGGCCTACTAACCCATACTAGGCAACAGTAGGAAATAAGACAGCCTATGATGCATTTACAGATGAAAACACAAATTGCAAGAATATCCAGCAGACCTACCGGCCCATACTAGGCAGGTCCTTCAAATATAGTAAGTAGAAAACTGAGAAGCAGACAACCTCGTGTTAGGGAGGACACAGCCAGTCAAGAATTTAGTTAAGAAAACAGCTAAGAATGTATAGACCAGCTAGGATTGTATTGAATCGAGTTAGGATTCTATAGACCAGCTAGAATTGTATACACTAGCATAGATGTGTATATTAACCCGTAAGAGAGATGAGATGTGTTGGTGAGATAGCCAGGAGCTTCAAGCAGCACCTAGAACACACACAGCCATGTGATGAATGGTTTTGAAAACCGACAAGTAGAAGAATTGAGACACTTATGCAACACATGGGAATCTTTATTGAAGAAACGTTTCGCCACACAGTGGCTTCATCAGTCCAATACAAAGTAGAAATGGGTAAGGAGAGTAGAAGTATGAGGTAATCAGTCCCTCAACCTGGATTCGATGTGTTCAGTCCATCACTCTTGTAGTAAGTGCAGCATAGGGCCAGAGAGGTGGCTTATATACTGCGGTGAGATGAGTTGAAGCAGGAGGAGGCGGGATCACAGTGGGACCTGCCACTAGTTTAAGTAGGTCATCGTCCAAAGGTTGGGCAAGCGTTGAAGTCTTTGTACCAAGATTCCCATGTGTTGCATAAGTGTCTCAATTCTTCTACACACAGCCATGTAGTGGAGACAGTCTGAACAATATAAGGGAATGAACTAAGATGTTTGAGACGGAACGACACCAAGTTGGTCTCAGAACAATACAGATTAATGTGACAACACGTCTTGTGTCTGATTCACGTACCATACATACAAGTTTCTAGATCCAAGTGGTGTTACTGTCTCAGAAGTGATAGTGAAGACGACCTTCCACCACCACACTACACCAGTAGGTGACACACTGCAGCACCTAACATTACTACACCCCAGACCCTCCAGTAGGTGACACACTGCAGCACCTAACATTACTACACCCCAGACCCTCCAGTAGGTGACACACTGCAGCACCTAACATTACTACACCCCAGACCCTCCAGTAGGTGACACACTACAGCACCTAACCACTACACCAGACCCTCCAGTAGGAGACACACTCCAGCACCTAACATTACTACACCCCAGACCCTCCAGTAGGTGACACACTACAGCACCTAACCACTACACCAGACCCTCCAGTAGGGGAGACACTGCAGCACCTAACATTACTACACCCCAGACCCTCCAGTAGGTGACACACTACAGTACCTAACCACTACACCAGACCCTCCAGTAGGGGAGACACTGCAGCACCTAACATTACTACACCCCAGACCCTCCAGTAGGTGACACATTACAGCACCTAACCACTACACCAGACCCTCCAGTAGGGGAGACACTGCAGCACCTAACATTACTACACCCCAGACCCTCCAGTAGGTGACACACTACAGCACCTAACCACTACACCAGACCCTCCAGTAGGTGACACACTGCAGCACCTAACATTACTACACCCCAGACCCTCCAGTAGGTGACACACTACAGCACCTAACCACTACACCAGACCCTCCAGTAGGTGACACTCCAGCACCTAACCACTACACCAGACCCTCCAGTAGGTGACACACTACAGCACCTAACCACTACACCAGACCCTCCAGTAGGTGACACTCCAGCACCTAACCACTACACCAGACCCTCCAGTAGGTGACACACTACAGCACCTAACCACTACACCCGACCCTCCAGTAGGTGACACACTACAGCACCTAACCACTACACCAGACCCTCCAGTAGGTGACACACTACAGCACCTACCCACTACACCCGACCCTCCAGTAGGTGACACACTGCAGCACCTAACCACTACACCCGACCCTCCAGTAGGTGACACACTGCAGCACCTAACCACTACACCAGACCCTCCAGTAGGAGACACACTGCAGCACCTAACATTACTACACCCCAGACCCTCCAGTAGGTGATACACTGCAGCACCTAACATTACTACACCCCAGACCCTCCAGTAGGAGACACACTGCAGCACCTAACATTACTACACCCCAGACCCTCCAGTAGGTGACACACTACAGCACCTAACCACTACACCCGACCCTCCAGTAGGTGACACACTGCAGCACCTAACCACTACACCAGACCCTCCAGTAGGAGACACACTGCAGCACCTAACATTACTACACCCCAGACCCTCCAGTAGGTGATACACTGCAGCACCTAACCACTACACCAGACCCTCCAGTAGGTGACACACTGCAGCACCTAACCACTACACCCGACCCTCCAGTAGGTGACACACTGCAGCACCTAACCACTACACCAGACCCTCCAGTAGGAGACACACTGCAGCACCTAACATTACTACACCCCAGACCCTCCAGTAGGTGATACACTGCAGCACCTAACATTACTACACCCCAGACCCTCCAGTAGGAGACACACTGCAGCACCTAACATTACTACACCCCAGACCCTCCAGTAGGTGACACACTACAGCACCTAACCACTACACCCGACCCTCCAGTAGGTGACACACTGCAGCACCTAACCACTACACCAGACCCTCCAGTAGGAGACACACTGCAGCACCTAACATTACTACACCCCAGACCCTCCAGTAGGTGATACACTGCAGCACCTAACCACTACACCAGACCCTCCAGTAGGTGACACACTACAGCACCTAACCACTACACCCGACCCTCCAGTAGGTGACACTACAGCACCTAACCACTACACCCGACCCTCCAGTAGGTGATACACTACAGCACCTAACCACTACACCAGACCCTCCAGGTGACACACTACAGCACCTAACATTACTACACCTCAGACCCTCCAGTAGGTGACACACTACAGCACCTAACCACTACACCAGACCCTCCAGTAGGTGACACACTACAGCACCTACCCACTACACCCGACCCTCCAGTAGGTGACACTACAGCACCTAACCACTACACCAGACCCTCCAGTAGGTGACACTACAGCACCTAACCACTACACCAAACCCTCCAGTAGGTGACACTGCAGCACCTAACATTACTACACCCCAGACCCTCCAGTAGGTGACGCACTGCAGCACCTAACATTACTACACCCCAGACCCTCCAGTAGGTGACACACTACAGCACCTAACCACTACACCAGACCCTCCAGTAGGTGACACTGCAGCACCTAACATTACTACACCCCAGACCCTCCAGTAGGTGACACACTACAGCACCTAACATTACTATACCTAACCTTCAACTAAACACTACACCAGTAGGTGATATACTTAAGCAGGTGACATCACCACACCTTGGGCCACCTAACTCACCTGACTGCCTCCCCTATATAGCCTGTGTTTCAGATCCATATATTGAACAAACAAATCACCAGCTGCCAAAACATCAACCAGGTACACGGTACGCACCACAAGAGGCTCACAGTGGTCCGGGTGATGCTTGGGGCTCCTCAAGGATCAGTGCCGCCAGTCCTAACTACCACTGGACATTAAATCCTGTATACTGACAATGCCAGATTAAAGCAAGGGGCGGATATAATCATGACATACAAAATACTCAGAGGATTAGAGCTATGGAAAGTTCTTACAAGGTTCTTTCAAGGTTCTTTCAAGGTTCTTACAAGGTTCTTACAAGGTTCTTTCAAGGTTCTTTCAAGGTTCTTACAAGGTTCTTTCAAGGTTCTTTCAAGGTTCTTACAAGGTTCTTACAAGGTTCTTTCAAGGTTCTTACAAGGTTCTTTCAAGGTTCTTACAAGGTTCTTACAAGGTTCTTTCAAGGTTCTTTCAAGGTTCTTTCAAGGTTCTTTCAAGGTTCTTACAAGGTTCTTTCAAGGTTCTTTCAAGGTTCTTTCAAGGTTCTTTCAAGGTTCTTACAAGGTTCTTTCAAGGTTCTTTCAAGGTTCTTACAAGGTTCTTTCAAGGTTCTTTCAAGGTTCTTACAAGGTTCTTACAAGGTTCTTTCAAGGTTCTTACAAGGTTCTTACAAGGTTCAAGGTTCTTACAAGGTTCTTTCAAGGTTCTTACAAGGTTCTTACAAGGTTCTTTCAAGGTTCTTTCAAGGTTCTTACAAGGTTCTTACAAGGTTCTTTCAAGGTTCTTTCAAGGTTCTTTCAAAGTTCTTACAAGGTTCTTACAAGGTTCTTACAAGGTTCTTTCAAGGTTCTTTCAAGGTTCTTTCAAGGTTCTTTCAAGGTTCTTTCAAGGTTCTCAGAATTCACATATTCCTGGTAATGTACATGTCAAACCTATTTTTAAAGCTGCCCTAACTGCAGAGGCGCTCCCACAGTGAGTTCTCCGCCCACACCCAGTGTAAGGGGTGTGAGGCATGCCCACAGTGAGTTCTCCGCCCACACCCAGTGTAAGGGGTGTGAGGCATGCCCACAGTGAGTTCTCCGCCCACACCCAGTGTAAGGGGTGTGAGGCATGCCCACAGTGAGTTCTCCGCCCACACCCAGTGTAAGGGGTGTGAGGCATGCCCACAGTGAGTTCTCCGCCCACACCCAGTGTAAGGGGTGTGAGGCATGCCCACAGTGAGTTCTCCGCCCACACCCAGTGTAAGGGGCATGAGGCACGCCCACACCTTGTCTAGTAAAATATTTCCCAAAATAATATTGCAAACATAGCCTTCTAACCTTTCTCCGCCAGCAGTATACTGGCTTAACTTTGTACAACCTTTGTAAATATATGACAGATTTTGGGGATATCTAAATCGAAATTCAACTAACTGAAGACCACAGTCAGCAGCAGGCCACAGTCAGCAGCAGGCCACAGTCAGCAGCAGGCCACAGTCAGCAGCAGGCCACAGTCAGCAGCAGGCCACAGTCAGCAGCAGGCCACAGTCAGCAGCAGGCCACAGTCAGCAGCAGACCACAGTCAGCAGCAGGCCACAGTCAGCAGCAGACCACAGTCAGCAGCAGGCCACAGTCAGCAGCAGGCCACAGTCAGCAGCAGACCACAGTCAGCAGCAGGCCACAGTCAGCAGCAGGCCACAGTCAGCAGCAGACCACAGTCAGCAGCAGGCCACAGTCAGCAGCAGACCACAGTCAGCAGCAGGCCACAGTCAGCAGCAGGCCACAGTCAGCAGCAGGCCACAGTCAGCAGCAGGCCACAGTCAGCAGCAGGCCACAGTCAGCAGCAGGCCACAGTCAGCAGCAGGCCACAGTCAGCAGCAGGCCACAGTCAGCAGCAGGCCACAGTCAGCAGCAGGCCACAGTCAGCAGCAGACCACAGTCAGCAGCAGGCCACAGTCAGCAGCAGGCCACAGTCAGCAGCAGGCCACAGTCAGCAGCAGGCCACAGTCAGCAGCAGGCCACAGTCAGCAGCAGGCCACAGTCAGCAGCAGGCCACAGTCAGCAGCAGGCCACAGTCAGCAGCAGACCACAGTCAGCAGCAGGCCACAGTCAGCAGCAGGCCACAGTCAGCAGCAGGCCACAGTCAGCAGCAGGCCACAGTCAGCAGCAGGCCACAGTCAGCAGCAGGCCACAGTCAGCAGCAGGCCACAGTCAGCAGCAGGCCACAGTCAGCAGCAGGCCACAGTCAGCAGCAGGCCACAGTCAGCAGCAGGCCACAGTCAGCAGCAGGCCACAGTCAGCAGCAGACCACAGTCAGCAGCAGACCACAGTCAGCAGCAGACCACAGTCAGCAGCAGGCCACAGTCAGCAGCAGGCCACAGTCAGCAGCAGGCCACAGTCAGCAGCAGGCCACAGTCAGCAGCAGACCACAGTCAGCAGCAGGCCACAGTCAGCAGCAGGCCACAGTCAGCGAAGGTTGGTTAATCTCACTGTAGCGACTTCTGACCCTTGCTTCCTGGATGCTCAGGCAACAGTCCAAATACTGCACAGGCAACACTACCAGCACTGCACAGGCAACACTACCAGCACTGCACAGGCAACACTCCCAACACTGCACAGGCAACACTACCAGCACTGCACAGGCAACACTACCAGCACTGCACAGGCAACACTACCAGCACTGCACAGGCAACACTACCAGCACTGCACGGGCAACACTACCAGCACTGCACAAGCAACACTACCAGCACTGCACAGGCAACACTACCAGCACTGCACAGGCAACACTACCAGCACTGCACAGGCAACACTACCAGCACTGCACAGGCAGCACTACCAGCATTGCGCAGGCAACACTACCAGCACTGCACAGGCAACACTACCAGCATTGCACAGGCAACACTACCAGCATTGCACAGGCAACACTACCAGCATTGCACAGGCAACACTACCAGCATTACACAGGCAACACTACCAGCATTGCACAGGCAACACTACCAGCATTGCACAGGCAACACTACCAGCATTGCAAAGGCAACACTACCAGCATTGCACAGGCAACACTACCAGCATTGCACAGGCAACACTACCAGCATTGCATAGGCAACACTACCAGCATTGCACAGGCAACACTACCAGCATTGAACAGGCAACACTACCAGCACTGCACAGGCAACACTACCAGCATTGCACAGGCAACACTACCAGCATTGCACAGGCAACACTACCAGCACTGCACAGGCAACACTACCAGCATTGCGCATACAACACTACTAGCACTGCACAGGCAACACTACCAGCATTGCACAGGCAACACTACCAGCACTGCACAGGCAACACTACCAGCACTGCACAGGCAACACTACCAGCACTGCACAGGCAACACTACCAGCACTGCACAGGCAACACTACCAGCATTGCACAGGCAACACTACCAGCATTGCACAGGCAACACTACCAGCACTGCACAGGCAACACTACCAGCATTGCGCATACAACACTACTAGCACTGCACAGGCAACACTACCAGCATTGCACAGGCAACACTACCAGCACTGCACAGGCAACACTACCAGCACTGCACAGGCAACACTACCAGCACTGCACAGGCAACACTACCAGCACTGCACAGGCAACACTACCAGCACTGCACAGGCAACACTACCAGCACTGCACAGGCAACACTACCAGCACTGCACAGGCAACACTACCAGCACTGCACAGGCAACACAACCAGCACTGCACAGGCAACACTCCCAGCACTGCACAGGCAACACTGCCAGCACTGCACAGGCAACACTCCCAGCACTGCACAGGCAACACTGCCAGCACTGCACAGGCAACACTCCCAGCACTGCACAGGCAACACTGCCAGCACTGCACAGGCAACACTGCCAGCACTGCACAGGCAACACTCCCAGCACTGCACAGGCAACACTCCCAGCACTGCACAGGCAACACTACCAGCACTGCACAGGCAACACTACCAGCACTGCACAGGCAACACTACCAGCACTGCACAGGCAACACTACCAGCACTGCACAGGCAACACTACCAGCACTGCACAGGCAACACTACCAGCACTGCACAGGCAACACTACCAGCACTGCACAGGCAACACTACCAGAAATGCACAGGCAACACTACCAGCATTGCACAGGCAACACTACCAGCACTGCACAGGCAACACTACCAGCACTGCACAGGCAACACTACCAGCACTGCACAGGCAACACTACCAGCACTGCACAGGCAATACTACCATCACTGCACAGGCAACACTACCAGCACTGCACAGGCAACACTACCAGCACTGCACAGGCAACACTACCAGCACTGCACAGGCAACACTACCAGCACTGCACAGGCAACACTACCAGCACTGCACACTACCAGCACTGCACAGGCAACACTCCCAGCACTGCACACTACCAGCACTGCACAGGCAACACTACCAGCACTGCCTGGAGTTTACCTGGAGTTTACCTGGAGAGAGTTTCGGGGGTCAACGCCCCCGCGGCCCGGTCTGTGACCAGGCCTCCTGGTGGATCAGAGCCTGATCAACCAGGCTGTTGCTGCTGGCTGCACGCAAACCAACGTACGAGCCACAGCCCGGCTGATCAGGAACTGACTTTAGGTGCTTGTCCAGTGCCAGCTTGAAGACTGCCAGGGGTCTGTTGGTAATCCCCCTTATGTGTGCTGGGAGGCAGTTGAACAGTCTCGGGCCCCTGACACTTATTGTATGGTCTCTTAACGTGCTAGTGACACCCCTGCTTTTCATTGGGGGGATGTTGCATCGTCTGCCAAGTCTTTTGCTTTCGTAGTGAGTGATTTTCGTGTGCAAGTTCGGTACTAGTCCCTCTAGGATTTTCCAGGTGTATATAATCATGTATCTCTCCCGCCTGCGTTCCAGGGAATACAGGTTTAGGAACCTCAAGCGCTCCCAGTAATTGAGGTGTTTTATCTCCGTTATGCGCGCCGTGAAAGTTCTCTGTACATTTTCTAGGTCGGCAATTTCACCTGCCTTGAAAGGTGCTGTTAGAGTGCAGCAATATTCCAGCCTAGATAGAACAAGTGACCTTGAGTAAGTGGTGTGTGTGTACTCGGGTATTTGTGCTTGCAGGGGTCGAGTCATAGCTCCTGGCCCACTCTCTTTATTGTACCCCTTCTTAAAGCTATGTATGGATCTTGCCTCTATTACATCTCTCCTCAGAGTGTTCCCCTGTGTGTGTGTGTGTGTGTGTGTGTGTGTGTGTGTGTGTGTGTGTGTGTGTGTGTGTGTGTGTGTGTGTGTGTGTGTGTGTGTGTGTGTGTGATAACTAGGAAACGCCTCTTTAGACAGGCTTCAAATTTTCACCTCTGATATTGAAGTGGTACAACTTTGTGGGATGACTGAGGTAGAGAGGGCTGGGCTTGAAGGATACAGGAAGGGGGCAGGTTTGATGCACGAGAATGCAGCTCTAATGCCTTGGATTCAAGAGTCCTCTACAGTCTTGAAGGCTGGCCCGGCTGGTAGTCCAGCTGGCGGCCCGGCTGGTAGTCCAGCTGGCGGCCCGGCTGGTAGTCCAGCTGGTGGCCCGGCTGGTAGTCCAGCTGGTGGCCCGGCTGGTAGTCCAGCTGGCGGCCCGGCTGGTAGTCCAGCTGGCGGCCCGGCTGGTAGTCCAGCTGGTGGCCCGGCTGGTAGTCCAGTTGGTGGCCCGGCTGGTAGTCCAGCTGGCGGCCCGGCTGGTAGTCCAGCTGGTGGCCCGGGTCTATCGTACCGAACCGGTACTTCCCCATCACTAAATTCCCTGACTTCCCGGCTACCGCACTGAGGATTCTCCCGGTAATACTGGTTCCTTCATCTTCTTCACCTCTCTCTCTCTCATATATATATATATATATATATATATATATATATATATATATATATATATATATATATATATATATATATATATATGAGAAAAGAGGAACACTGCAGCAGGCCTACTGGCCCATTCTAGGCAGGTCCTTCTCTAACTCAAACCCACTAAATACAACTGCCCAGCCCATTATCAATGTTAACTCCCCCCCCAGTGACCCTATGAACTCGTGTTTAAGTCCAACTTAAATCAAACTATGTGCTAGGAGACTTGGATCTGCCTAGCATGGGCCAGTAGGTGATTTGGACCTGCCTAGCATGGGCCAGTAGGTGACTTGGATATGCCTAGCATGGGCCAGTAGACCTGCTGCAGTGTTCCTTATGTTCTTAACAGTGATTGATATGTGGATAATTTAGAAACCCCACGTTCCACCAGGATGAACAAAGTTGAACAGCACTGAAGTTCAGAATTGATGAAATTGATGACTGGTAACCTGTTATCAATATTCTCAGCCACAGAGACTGATGACTGGTAACCTGTTATCAATATTCTCAGCCACAGAGACTGATGACTGGTAACCTGTTACCAATATTCTCAGCCACAAAATGTTAAGTTAAAAGTTCACAGGAAGACTGTAAACCAAATTAACTTGAAACACTTCTGCTGCTGTCAAGCAGCAACACTAGTGCAACACTGCAACACCACCAGTCACTGCATGAACTGGAACAACACTGCAACAACACCAGTCACTGCATGAACTGGAACAACACTGCAACACTACCAGTCACTGCATGAACTGGAACAACACTGCAACACCACCAGTCACTGCATGAACTGGAACAACACTGCAACAACACCAGTCACTGCATGAACTGGAACAACACTACAACAACACCAGTCACTGCATGAACTGGAACAACACTGCAACACCACCAGTCACTGCATGAACTGGAACAACACTGCAACACCACCAGTCACTGCATGAACTGGAACAACACTGCAACACTACCAGTCACTGCATGAACTGGAACAACACTGCAACAACACCAGTCACTGCATGAACTGGAACACTGCAACACCACCAGTCACTGCATGAACTGGAACAACACTGCAACACTACCAGTCACTGCATGAACTGGAACAACACTGCAACAACACCAGTCACTGCATGAACTGGAACACTGCAACACCACCAGTCACTGCATGAACTGGAACAACACTGCAACAAGACCAGTCACTGCATGAACTGGAACAACACTGCAACACCACCAGTCACTGCATGAACTGGAACAACACTACAACACTACCAGTCACTGCATGAACTGGAACAACACTGCAACAACACCAGTCACTGCATGAACTGGAACAACACTGCAACAACACCAGTCACTGCATGAACTGGAACAACACTGCAACAACACCAGTCACTGGATGAACTTGAACAACACTGCAATAACACCAGTCACTGCATGAACTGGAACAACACTGCAACAACACCAGTCACTGCATGAACTGGAACAACACTGCAACAACACCAGTCACTGCATGAACTGGAACAACACTGCAACACCACCAGTCACTGCATGAACTGGAACAACACTGCAACAACACCAGTCACTGCATGAACTGGAACAACACTGCAACACCACCAGTCACTGCATGAACTGGAACAACACTGCAACAACACCAGTCACTGCATGAACTGGAACAACACTGCAACACCAGTCACTGCATGAACTTGAACAACACTGCAACACCACCAGTCACTGCATGAACTGGAACAACACTGCAACACCACCAGTCACTGCATGAACTGGAACAACACTGCAACAACACCAGTCACTGCATGAACTGGAACACTGCAACAACACCAGTCACTGCATGAACTTGAACAACACTGCAACAACACCAGTCACTGCATGAACTGGAACAACACTGCAACAACACCAGTCACTGCATGAACTGGAACAACACTGCAACAACACCAGTCACTGCATGAACTGGAACAACACTGCAACAACACCAGTCACTGCATGAACTGGAACAACACTGCAACACCACCAGTCACTGGATGAACTGGAACAACACTGCAACACCACCAGTCACTGCATGAACTGGAACAACACTGGAACAACACTGCAACACTATTTCCCGGGAGAAGACACTACTTCATCACACGTCACCAGCTTTGATATACCCGGAGGCCGGCCATGGTTCAGGCTCGTCTGGTCAACCAGGCTGTTGCTGCTGGTGGCCCACTGACCCACAGGGGAATCCTTTACAATATCCAGACACCACTGTACTTACTGATATTCACTTAATATGACCTATGTTATTTTTTAATTCATTTATTGGGTTAAAAGAATGAGTAGGTCGAGGACCAGGGTCTTACAAGGACCCCTTCCTAGGACCACTCCCCCTTCCTAGGACCACCCCCCTTCCTAGGACCACCCCCCTACCTAGGACCACTCCTTTCCTAGGACCACCCCCCTTCCTAGGACCACTCCCCTTTCCTAGGACCACCCCCCCTTCCTAGGACCACTCCTTTCCTAGGACCACCCCCTTCCTAGGACCACCCCCCTTCCTAGGACCACTCCCCTTTCCTAGGACCACCCCCTTCCTAGGACCACTCCTTTCCTAGGACCACTCCCCTTCCTAGGACCACTCCCCCTTCCGAGGACCACCCCCCTTCCTAGGACCACTCCTTTCTTAGAACCACCCCCTTCCTAGGACCACTCCTTTATTAGATCCACCCCCCTTCCTAGGACCACTCCTTTCCTAGGACCACTCCCCTTCCTAGGACCACTCCCCCTTCCTAGGACCACTCCCCCTTCCTAGGTCCACCCCCTTCCTAGGACCACTCCTTTCCTAGGACCACCCCCCTTCCTAGGGCCACTCCCCCTTCCTAGGACCACTCCCCCTTCCTAGGACCACTCCCCCTTCCTAGGACCACTCCCCCTTCCTAGGACCACTCCCCCTTCCTAGGACCACTCCCCCTTCCTAGGATCACTCCCCCTTCCTAGGACCACTCCCCCTTCCTAGGACCACTCCCCCTTCCTAGGACCACTCCCCTTTCCTAGGACCACTCCCCTTCCTAGGACCACAGCCTTCCTAGGACCACTCCCCCTTCCTAGGACCACTCCCCATCCTAGGCCCACCCCCCCCTTCCTAGGACCACTCCCCCTTCCTAGGACCACTCCCCCTTCGTAGGACCACCCCCCTTCCTAGCACCACTCCCCCTTCCTAGGACCACCCCCCTTCCTAGGACCACACCTTTCCTAGGACCACCCCCCTTCCTAGGACCACCCCCTTCCTAGGACCACCCCCATTCCTAGGACCACCCCCTTCCTAGGATCACCCCCATTCCTAGGACCACCCCCTTCCTAGGATCACCCCCATTCCTAGGATCACCCCCTTCCTAGGATCACCCCCATTCCTAGGACCACCCCCATTCCTAGGACCACCCCCTTCCTAGGATCACCCCCATTCCTATGATCACCCCCATTCCTAGGACCACCCCCCTTCCTAGAACCACCCCCATTCCTAGGACCACCCCCTTCCTAGGATCACCCCCATTCCTAGGACCACCCCCCTTCCTAGGAACACTAAAATTCCTAGGACCACCCCCTTCCTAGGACCACCCCCCTTCCTAGGACCACCCCCCTTCCTAGGATCACCCCCTTCCTAGGACCACCCCCTTCCTAGGACCACCCCTTTCCTAGGACCACTCCCCCTTCCTAGGACCACCCCCTTCCTAGGACCACCCCCCTTCCTAGGACCACCCCCATTCCTAGGTCCACCCCCCTTCCTAGGCCCAACCCCCTTCCTAGGCCCACCCCCCTTCCTAGGACCCCCCTTCCTAGGCCCACCCCCCTTCCTAAGCCCACCCCCCTTCCTAGGACCACCCCCTTCCTAGGACCACTCCCTTCCTAGGCCCACCCCCCTTCCTAGGACCACCCCTTCCTAGGCCTACCCCCCTTCCTAGGACCACCCCCTTCCTAGGCCCACCCCCTTCCTTGGACCACCCCCTTCCTAGGCCCACCCCCCTTCCTAGGACCACCCCCCTTCCTAGGACCACCCCCTTCCTAGGCCCACCCCCTTCCTAGGCCCACCCCCTTCCTAGGCCCACCTCCTTCCTAGGACCACCCCCCTTCCTAGGACCACCCCCTTCCTAGGCCCACCCCCCTTCCTAGGCCCACCCCCCTTCCTAGGCCCACCCCCTTCCTAGGCCCACCCCCTTCCTAGGCCCACCCCCTTCCTAGGACCACCCCCTTCCTAGGCCCACCCCCTTCCTAGGCCCACCCCCCTTCCTAGGACCACCCCCCTTCCTAGGCCCACCCCCTTCCTAGGCCCACCCCCTTCCTAGGCCCACCCCCTTCCTAGGCCCACCCCCTTCCTAGGCCCACCCCCCTTCCTAGGACCACCCCCCTTCCTAGGCCCACCCCCTTCCCTTACCACCTTCCATGACGTCAATATTAACAAACAAAAACTGGTATGTAACTAGAAGCTAGTGTTAAAATGTCGGGAGTTGAAGTGTACCTCTGGTGGTCCTGGACCACCACATGGTCCGCAAAAAATAACAGGTTCCTACTATTTTAGACTATTAATGTCCGGATACCAAGGAAACCTTGATATAACGGACTTGTCTCAGGAATAAGTGAAGTGTTAGAGTTGTGATGGTTGTTAGTGATGCTGGAGTAGTGAGATGAGTAGCGGCAGATGAGGATGCTGGGAGATAAGTGAGGTATGGTAGGCACCTGCCCAGGTGTGCAGGTGAATCCGGGCGCCTCTCAGGTGAGGTCACGACCCTGTGTCCGCTAACCCCGTGGGAACAACACCTAGCGGAGCTGCTACACGCACCCCGAAGCTCCTTTACCACCAGATAATAATCAGTCTTCCTTCATGGTTCTTCACTCTGCGCTCACACACTCTTGGGTTCATGGTAAGCATTAAATCCGTAGGGGTGATACAGCGCTTGAGGAATGTAAGGTAATTAAGGTTGATTCAAATGAGAGTAGTAGTAATCCTGTAGTGGATAAGGAGGAGCACTGTGTTACTGGTCTTAGTCGTGACTCGTAACTTAAAACAAACCATACCACGGGCGGGAATTGAACCCGCAGTCAGAGAGTCTCAAAACTCCAGACCGTCGCGTTAGCCACTGGACCAGCTAGCTACAATAAGATTCGTCCAACTAGGTATATTCCTACACCATAGGAAGGTTAGCATAGGCCACCACTGTGACCACAAATGCAAATTTTTACAGACGAATCTCCCGCTAGCGTCGCCGTGACGAACTCTAGCTCAAGTCCCCTCAAAGCCGTCAACATGGTGTAGAAATATACCTAGTTGGATAAATCTTATTGTGGCTAGCTGGTCTAGTGGCTAACACGACGGTCTGGAGTTTTGAGACTCTCTGACCGCGGGTTCCATCCCCACCCGTGGTATGGTTTGTTTGGAATCGTGTCATTACGATTTCGTGAGTCATGTTGACTCGTAACTTAAATTGTAGTGGCTGCTCTCACTGCTCTCTAGCGGTTATATTTAATACTGAAAATAGCCACTCTAGGGCCAGCATGTACTTGTACCAACTATGGAACACGAATGATAATAATATAAGGGTATAAAAACTCACTTATGTAAAAAGTATATAATATTAAGAGTAACTTATATACAACTTATAATGTACTTCACTACAACATCACCTTAACTCGAGTTCACCTTAACTCGAGTTCACCTTAACTCGAGTTCACATTAACTTACTATCAGAAACCTTCCCTATGAGGATAGACTGAAGCCCTGAATCTGCACTCTCTAGAAAGACGTAGAATTAGGGGGGATATGATTGAGGTGTATAAATGGAAGACAGGAATAAATAAAGGGGATGTAAATAGTGTGCTGAAAATATCTAGCCTAGACAGGACTCGCAGCAATGGTTTTAAGTTGGAAAAATTCAGATTCAGGAAGGATATAGGAAAGTACTGGTTTGGTAATAGAGTTGTGGATGAGTGGAACAAACTCCCAAGTACCGTTATAGAGGCCAGAACGTTGTGTAGCTTTAAAAATAGGTTGGATAAATACATGAGTAGATGTGGGTGGGTGTGAGTTAGACCTGACTAGCTTGTGCTACCAGGTCGGTTGCCGTGTTCCTCCCTTAAGTCAATGTGACCTGACCTGACTAGGTTGGGTGCATTGGCTTAAGCCGGTAGGAGACTTGGACCTGCCTCGCATGGGCCAATAAGCCTGATGCAGTGTTCCTTCGTTATGTTCTTACTAGTTAATGTGAGGCTTCATGACAGGGAATCTTGATACCCCCCCCCCTTTCTGCAGCTACTCAGCCTAGAGTTAAAACGTTAATTACTGTATAACATAAGAACATAAGAACGATGGAACACTGCAGAAGGCCTACTGGCCCATGCGAGGCAGGTCCAAGCATAAGACACACGTCCCTACACACACTAGGGTCTTACAAATATACATAAGAGTACCTAAACAAAAACACTTGTAGTATACACTAAAAAATTACCAAAATCACCTACTCACACTAACGCCCAAAATGATAACTTCCCGTCACCGCCCATCCCATATACGTCTGGTTTTAGAATATCTGGAAAAGGCCTACTGGCCCATGCTAGGCAGGTCCAAGTCACCTACTGGCCTAAGCTACTGGCCATCGTCACTAGGGAGTAAGACAACTTACTTCCTGGCCAGACCTTCCTGTTGATTGTATGGTCGACTACCTAGTGGTGTTGGCGGCCCGCTGGCCTGCTGGCCCTGGTGTTGGTGGCCCGCTGGCCCGCTGGCCCATCACAACTTGTCGCTTCTCTAAATCATTTATCTACAATATAGGTCATAATTGTATATTAAAGAAGATGTTAAGTGAGACGGAGGCTGGGTAATAAAGTGTAGCAAGAACACTTTATTAAGTGAGACGGTGGCTGGGTAATAAAGTGTAGTAAGAACACTTTATTAAGTGAGACGGTGGCTGGGTAATAAAGTGTAGTAAGAACACTTTATTAAGTGAGACGGTGGCTGGGTAATAAAGTGTAGTAAGAACACTTTATTAAGTGAGACGGTGGCTGGGTAATAAAGTGTAGCAAGAACACTTTATTAAGTGAGACGGTGGCTGGGTAATAAAGTGTAGTAAGAACACTTTATTAAGTAAGACGGTGGCTGGGTAATAAAGTGTAGTAAGAACACTTTATTAAGTGAGACGGAGGCTGGGTAATAAAGTGTAGTAAGAACACTTTATTAAGTAAGACGGTGGCTGGGTAATAAAGTGTAGTAAGAACACTTTATTAAGTAAGACGGTAGCTGGGTAATAAAGTGTAGTAAGAACACTTTATTAAGTGAGACGGTAGCTGGGTAATAAAGTGTAGTAAGAACACTTTATTAAGTGAGACGGTGGCTGGGTAATAAAGTGTAGTAAGAACACTTTATTAAGTGAGACGGTGGCTGGGTAATAAAGTGTAGTAAGAACACTTTATTAAGTGAGACGGTGGCTGGGTAATAAAGTGTAGTAAGAACACTTTATTAAGTGAGACGGTGGCTGGGTAATAAAGTGTAGTAAGAACACTTTATTAAGTGAGACGGTGGCTGGGTAATAAAGTGTAGTAAGAACACTTTATTAAGTAAGACGGTGGCTGGGTAATAAAGTGTAGTAAGAACACTTTATTAAGTGAGACGGTGGCTGGGTAATAAAGTGTAGTAAGAACACTTTATTAAGTGAGACGGTGGCTGGGTAATAAAGTGTAGTAAGAACACTTTATTAAGTAAGATGGTAGCTGGGTAATAAAGTGTAGTAAGAACACTTTATTAAGTAAGATGGTAGCTGGGTAATAAAGTGTAGTAAGAACACTTTATTAAGTACGTGAATGTGTTAAGGAGGTTAGTGGGGTTGTGTAAGTGAGGACACCCTTCTCTCACCCACCACGGGTTGTGTGAGGACACCCTTCTCTCACCCACCACGGGTTGTGTGAGGACACCCTTCTCTCACCCACCACGGGTTGTGTGAGGACACCCTTCTCTCACCCACCACGGGTTGTGTGAGGACACCCTTCTGTCACCCACCACGGGTTGTGTGAGGACACCCTTCTCTCACCCACCACGGGTTGTGTGAGGACACCCTTCTCTCACCCACCACGGGTTGTGTGAGGACACCCTTCTGTCACCCACCACGGGTTGTGTGAGGACACCCTTCTCTCACCCACCACGGGTTGTGTGAGGACACCCTTCTCTCACCCACCACGGGTTGTGTGAGGACACCCTTCTGTCACCCACCACGGGTTGTGTGAGGACACCCTTCTCTCACCCACCACGGGTTGTGTGAGGACACCCTTCTCTCACCCACCACGGGTTGTGTGAGGACACCCTTCTGTCACCCACCACGGGTTGTGTGAGGACACCCTTCTCTCACCCACCACGGGTTGTGTGAGGACACCCTTCTCTCACCCACCACGGGTTGTGTGAGGACACCCTTCTGTCACCCACCACGGGTTGTGTGAGGACACCCTTCTCTCACTCACCACGGGTTGTGTGAGGACACCCTTCTCTCACCCACCACGGGTTGTGTGAGGACACCCTTCTCTCACCCACCACGGGTTGTGTGAGGACACCCTTCTCTCACCCACCACGGGTTGTGTGAGGACACCCTTCTCTCACCCACCACGGGTTGTGTGAGGACACCCTTCTGTCACCCACCACGGGTTGTGTGAGGACACCCTTCTCTCACCCACCACGGGTTGTGTGAGGACACCCTTCTCTCACCCACCACGGGTTGTGTGAGGACACCCTTCTGTCACCCACCACGGGTTGTGTGAGGACACCCTTCTCTCACTCACCACGGGTTGTGTGAGGACACCCTTCTCTCACCCACCACGGGTTGTGTGAGGACACCCTTCTCTCACCCACCACGGGTTGTGTGAGGACACCCTTCTCTCACCCACCACGGGTTGTGTGAGGACACCCTTCTCTCACTCACCACGGGTTGTGTGAGGACACCCTTCTCTCACCCACCACGGGTTGTGTGAGGACACCCTTCTCTCACCCACCACGGGTTGTGTGAGGGCACCCTTCTGTCACCCACCACGGGTTGTGTGAGGACACCCTTCTCTCACCCACCACGGGTTGTGTGAGGGCACCCTTCTCTCACCCACCACGGGTTGTGTGAGGACACCCTTCTCTCACCCACCACGGGTTGTGTGAGGACACCCTTCTCTCACCCACCACGGGTTGTGTGAGGACACCCTTCTCTCACCCACCACGGGTTGTGTGAGGACACCCTTCTCTCACCCACCACGGGTTGTGTGAGGACACCCTTCTCTCACCCACCACGGGTTGTGTGAGGACACCCTTCTGTCACCCACCACGGGTTGTGTGAGGACACCCTTCTCTCACCCACCACGGGTTGTGTGAGGACACCCTTCTCTCACCCACCACGGGTTGTGTGAGGACACCCTTCTGTCACCCACCACGGGTTGTGTGAGGACACCCTTCTCTCACCCACCACGGGTTGTGTGAGGACACCCTTCTCTCACCCACCACGGGTTGTGTGAGGACACCCTTCTGTCACCCACCACGGGTTGTGTGAGGACACCCTTCTCTCACCCACCACGGGTTGTGTGAGGACACCCTTCTCTCACCCACCACGGGTTGTGTGAGGACACCCTTCTGTCACCCACCACGGGTTGTGTGAGGACACCCTTCTCTCACCCACCACGGGTTGTGTGAGGACACCCTTCTCTCACCCACCACGGGTTGTGTGAGGACACCCTTCTGTCACCCACCACGGGTTGTGTGAGGACACCCTTCTCTCACTCACCACGGGTTGTGTGAGGACACCCTTCTCTCACCCACCACGGGTTGTGTGAGGACACCCTTCTCTCACCCACCACGGGTTGTGTGAGGACACCCTTCTCTCACCCACCACGGGTTGTGTGAGGACACCCTTCTCTCACCCACCACGGGTTGTGTGAGGACACCCTTCTGTCACCCACCACGGGTTGTGTGAGGACACCCTTCTCTCACCCACCACGGGTTGTGTGAGGACACCCTTCTCTCACCCACCACGGGTTGTGTGAGGACACCCTTCTGTCACCCACCACGGGTTGTGTGAGGACACCCTTCTCTCACTCACCACGGGTTGTGTGAGGACACCCTTCTCTCACCCACCACGGGTTGTGTGAGGACACCCTTCTCTCACCCACCACGGGTTGTGTGAGGACACCCTTCTCTCACCCACCACGGGTTGTGTGAGGACACCCTTCTCTCACTCACCACGGGTTGTGTGAGGACACCCTTCTCTCACCCACCACGGGTTGTGTGAGGACACCCTTCTCTCACCCACCACGGGTTGTGTGAGGGCACCCTTCTGTCACCCACCACGGGTTGTGTGAGGACACCCTTCTCTCACCCACCACGGGTTGTGTGAGGGCACCCTTCTCTCACCCACCACGGGTTGTGTGAGGACACCCTTCTCTCACCCACCACGGGTTGTGTGAGGACACCCTTCTCTCACCCACCACGGGTTGTGTGAGGACACCCTTCTCTCACCCACCACGGGTTGTGTGAGGACACCCTTCTCTCACCCACCACGGGTTGTGTGAGGACACCCTTCTCTCACCCACCACGGGTTGTGTGAGGACACCCTTCTGTCACCCACCACGGGTTGTGTGAGGACACCCTTCTCTCACCCACCACGGGTTGTGTGAGGACACCCTTCTGTCACCCACCACGGGTTGTGTGAGGACACCCTTCTGTCACCCACCACGGGTTGTGTGAGGACACCCTTCTCTCACCCACCACGGGTTGTGTGAGGACACCCTTCTGTCACCCACCACGGGTTGTGTGAGGACACCCTTCTCTCACTCACCACGGGTTGTGTGAGGACACCCTTCTCTCACTCACCACGGGTTGTGTGAGGACACCCTTCTCTCACTCACCACGGGTTGTGAGAGGACACCCTTCTCTCACTCACCACGGGTTGTGTGAGGACACCCTTCTCTCACCCACCACGGGTTGTGTGAGGACACCCTTCTCTCACCCACCACGGGTTGTGTGAGGACACCCTTCTCTCACCCACCACGGGTTGTGTGAGGACACCCTTCTCTCACCCACCACGGGTTGTGTGAGGACACCCTTCTCTCACCCACCACGGGTTGTGTGAGGACACCCTTCTGTCACCCACCACGGGTTGTGTGAGGACACCCTTCTCTCACCCACCACGGGTTGTGTGAGGACACCCTTCTGTCACCCACCACGGGTTGTGTGAGGACACCCTTCTGTCACCCACCACGGGTTGTGTGAGGACACCCTTCTGTCACCCACCACGGGTTGTGTGAGGACACCCTTCTGTCACCCACCACGGGTTGTGTGAGGACACCCTTCTCTCACCCACCACGGGTTGTGTGAGGACACCCTTCTCTCACCCACCACGGGTTGTGTGAGGACACCCTTCTCTCACCCACCACGGGTTGTGTGAGGACACCCTTCTGTCACCCACCACGGGTTGTGTGAGGACACCCTTCTCTCACCCACCACGGGTTGTGTGAGGACACCCTTCTCTCACTCACCACGGGTTGTGTGAGGACACCCTTCTCTCACTCACCACGGGTTGTGTGAGGACACCCTTCTCTCACCCACCACGGGTTGTGTGAGGACACCCTTCTCTCACCCACCACGGGTTGTGTGAGGACACCCTTCTCTCACCCACCACGGGTTGTGTGAGGACACCCTTCTCTCACTCACCACGGGTTGTGTGAGGACACCCTTCTGTCACCCACCACGGGTTGTGTGAGGACACCCTTCTCTCACCCACCACGGGTTGTGTGAGGACACCCTTCTCTCACCCACCACGGGTTGTGTGAGGACACCCTTCTGTCACCCACCACGGGTTGTGTGAGGACACCCTTCTCTCACCCACCACGGGTTGTGTGAGGACACCCTTCTGTCACCCACCACGGGTTGTGTGAGGACACCCTTCTGTCACCCACCACGGGTTGTGTGAGGACACCCTTCTCTCACCCACCACGGGTTGTGTGAGGACACCCTTCTGTCACCCACCACGGGTTGTGTGAGGACACCCTTCTGTCACCCACCACGGGTTGTGTGAGGACACCCTTCTCTCACCCACCACGGGTTGTGTGAGGACACCCTTCTCTCACCCACCACGGGTTGTGTGAGGACACCCTTCTCTCACCCACCACGGGTTGTGTGAGGACACCCTTCTCTCACTCACCACGGGTTGTGTGAGGACACCCTTCTCTCACTCACCACGGGTTGTGTGAGGACACCCTTCTCTCACTCACCACGGGTTGTGTGAGGACACCCTTCTCTCACCCACCACGGGTTGTGTGAGGACACCCTTCTCTCACCCACCACGGGTTGTGTGAGGACACCCTTCTCTCACCCACCACGGGTTGTGTGAGGACACCCTTCTGTCACCCACCACGGGTTGTGTGAGGGCACCCTTCTCTCACCCACCACGGGTTGTGTGAGGACACCCTTCTCTCACCCACCACGGGTTGTGTGAGGACACCCTTCTCTCACTCACCACGGGTTGTGTGAGGACACCCTTCTCTCACCCACCACGGGTTGTGTGAGGACACCCTTCTGTCACCCACCACGGGTTGTGTGAGGACACCCTTCTGTCACCCACCACGGGTTGTGTGAGGACACCCTTCTGTCACCCACCACGGGTTGTGTGAGGACACCCTTCTCTCACTCACCACGGGTTGTGTGAGGACACCCTTCTCTCACCCACCACGGGTTGTGTGAGGACACCCTTCTCTCACCCACCACGGGTTGTGTGAGGACACCCTTCTGTCACCCACCACGGGTTGTGTGAGGACACCCTTCTGTCACCCACCACGGGTTGTGTGAGGACACCCTTCTGTCACCCACCACGGGTTGTGTAAGTGAGGACACCCTTCTGTCACCCACCACGGGTTGTGTGAGGACACCCTTCTGTCACCCACCACGGGTTGTGTAAGTGAGGACACCCTTCTGTCACCCACCACGGGTTGTGTGAGGACACCCTTCTGTCACCCACCACGGGTTGTGTAAGTGAGGACACCCTTCTGTCACCCACCACGGGTTGTGTAAGTGAGGACACCCTTCTGTCACCCACCACGGGTTGTGTAAGTGAGGACACCCTTCTGTCACCCACCACGGGTTGTGTAAGTGAGGACACCCTTCTGTCACCCACCACGGGTTGTGTAAGTGAGGACACCCTTCTGTCACCCACCACGGGTTGTGTAAGTGAGGACACCCTTCTGTCACCCACCACGGGTTGTGTAAGTGAGGACACCCTTCTGTCACCCACCACGGGTTGTGTGAGGACACCCTTCTGTCACCCACCACGGGTTGTGTAAGTGAGGACACCCTTCTGTCACCCACCACGGGTTGTGTAAGTGAGGACACCCTTCTGTCACCCACCACGGGTTGTGTGAGGACACCCTTCTGTCACCCACCACGGGTTGTGTAAGTGAGGACACCCTTCTGTCACCCACCACGGGTTGTGTAAGTGAGGACACCCTTCTGTCACCCACCACGGGTTGTGTGAGGACACCCTTCTGTCACCCACCACGGGTTGTGTAAGTGAGGACACCCTTCTGTCACCCACCACGGGTTGTGTAAGTGAGGACACCCTTCTGTCACCCACCACGGGTTGTGTAAGTGAGGACACCCTTCTGTCACCCACCACGGGTTGTGTGAGGACACCCTTCTGTCACCCACCACGGGTTGTGTAAGTGAGGACACCCTTCTGTCACCCACCACGGGTTGTGTAAGTGAGGACACCCTTCTGTCACCCACCACGGGTTGTGTGAGGACACCCTTCTGTCACCCACCACGGGTTGTGTAAGTGAGGACACCCTTCTGTCACCCACCACGGGTTGTGTAAGTGAGGACACCCTTCTGTCACCCACCACGGGTTGTGTGAGGACACCCTTCTGTCACCCACCACGGGTTGTGTAAGTGAGGACACCCTTCTGTCACCCACCACGGGTTGTGTAAGTGAGGACACCCTTCTGTCACCCACCACGGGTTGTGTGAGGACACCCTTCTGTCACCCACCACGGGTTGTGTAAGTGAGGACACCCTTCTGTCACCCACCACGGGTTGTGTAAGTGAGGACACCCTTCTGTCACCCACCACGGGTTGTGTAAGTGAGGACACCCTTCTGTCACCCACCACGGGTTGTGTGAGGACACCCTTCTGTCACCCACCACGGGTTGTGTAAGTGAGGACACCCTTCTGTCACCCACCACGGGTTGTGTAAGTGAGGACACCCTTCTGTCACCCACCACGGGTTGTGTAAGTGAGGACACCCTTCTGTCACCCACCACGGGTTGTGTGAGGACACCCTTCTCTCACTCACCACGGGTTGTGTAAGTGAGGACACCCTTCTCTCACCCACCACGGGTTGTGTGAGTGAGGACACCCTTCTGTCACCCACCACGGGTTGTGTGAGGACACCCTTCTGTCACCCACCACGGGTTGTGTAAGTGAGGACACCCTTCTGTCACCCACCACGGGTTGTGTAAGTGAGGACACCCTTCTGTCACCCACCACGGGTTGTGTGAGGACACCCTTCTGTCACCCACCACGGGTTGTGTGAGGACACCCTTCTGTCACCCACCACGGGTTGTGTAAGTGAGGACACCCTTCTGTCACCCACCACGGGTTGTGTAAGTGAGGACACCCTTCTGTCACCCACCACGGGTTGTGTAAGTGAGGACACCCTTCTGTCACCCACCACGGGTTGTGTGAGGACACCCTTCTCTCACTCACCACGGGTTGTGTAAGTGAGGACACCCTTCTCTCACCCACCACGGGTTGTGTGAGTGAGGACACCCTTCTGTCACCCACCACGGGTTGTGTAAGTGAGGACACCCTTCTGTCACCCACCACGGGTTGTGTAAGTGAGGACACCCTTCTGTCACCCACCACGGGTTGTGTAAGTGAGGACACCCTTCTGTCACCCACCACGGGTTGTGTGAGGACACCCTTCTGTCACCCACCACGGGTTGTGTGAGGACACCCTTCTGTCACCCACCACGGGTTGTGTGAGGACACCCTTCTCTCACCCACCACGGGTTGTGTGAGGACACCCTTCTCTCACCCACCACGGGTTGTGTGAGGACACCCTTCTCTCACTCACCACGGGTTGTGTGAGGACACCCTTCTCTCACCCACCACGGGTTGTGTGAGGACACCCTTCTCTCACCCACCACGGGTTGTGTGAGGACACCCTTCTCTCACCCACCACGGGTTGTGTGAGGACACCCTTCTCTCACTCACCACGGGTTGTGTGAGGACACCCTTCTCTCACCCACCACGGGTTGTGTGAGGACACCCTTCTCTCACCCACCACGGGTTGTGTGAGGACACCCTTCTCTCACTCACCACGGGTTGTGTGAGGACACCCTTCTCTCACCCAC